>NC_053150.1:52679708-52862632 GCF_016808335.1 Panicum virgatum
ATCGCTCTCCTTCAGTAAGCAAAGCGAAAGATGGGATGATAGATTGCCAGTGGGGGATACTAGTACTGCATCTTCACCATTTCTCGTACCACCTGGGCAGGGCATGCTTTGTGCCCCGACAACAGCAGCCGCTTTGAGCTTTCTCATTCCAAATCATGCCTTTTTGGCATGTGATTAGCAAGCAACCACCTTTAATTTAAAACTCTAATGGAAAGGGACGAAGGAAGGAAGGAAGCTCATTGGTAGTTTGAATCAACTGGGCCCTCCTACGCGCGAGGCGGCTATGATAGTATTATTCCTCAAGCTTGGAAGCAAGTTAAGAGTACTTGTCCATGCATATGCATGTGAGGAACTCAACTCAGCAGGAACAAGACAATGCATCCAATGCAGACAAACAAACCCGAATAAGAAGCAGCAGATCGATATACACTAGTTTGATGTAAAAGCAGGCCATTATTATGCACGAAAGCTGTCTTGCACCTAATGTCCTGCACTGCACACATGTCGTAGCTAGACTCTGCTCCCCCCCCCCCCCCCCCCCAATGTGTTGTGTTGTGTTATTTTTTTTTTTTTGAAAAGATAGCAGGAGCACTGCTTTGTCATTTAAGAAGGAGAAGCATTCGTACATAACGCGCCGAAGCGTACACCACCATACAAACAAATGCACACCACACACGCTACACCACCACCACCACCTGGGAGAAGAGTTGAAAGTAAGCCATTGAAAACTACGCCACCGTCATCAACGTTGTGCCACGCCAAAGCCGCAGCCCGCTGCAAGTCCGAGCGGCTACCCGGACTCCTCCACCATGGGACTATCACCCTCAAGACGCACGGACAAGATCGTCGATCCCTCTGCTCTAGAGGTGCATCAGCAAAATACTCCCATCACAGCACCAATGAACACCACTGATCCTGGCCACTCTGCGTGGGGGCCTCGCCTCACCCACCGCCTCACACCCCTCCGCCAAAGACTCAGATATCTAAAGCCACTTTGAGAGCATCACCTCCGCCCAGCCGTCATTGAGCTCACCACTGCACCTTGCTCGCTAGCTCAAGCCCTCCAGCACCCATGGGCCATCTGCACCTTTCTGCCAATACAGACCGTGCGCACAATATGCAGCACGCAGGCGAGACCACCAACCAAACCACCACCACCACTATCACAAGCCGTTCCGGGTCTCCAGATGCGACGCCTCCAACGAGGGCACGACACCAAGGCGCCGTCGCACGTCCATAGATGGACAGGGTTTTCATCCTGAGAGTCCCGCGATGCAGAGAACATGATGCTTCGCCATGGTGCCCCCAGCAAGGAAACGACGGGCCAAGAGCGCCACCACCATGTCCGCCGCCGACGCATCAGTGAAGGTTTTCGCCCGATTCAACACCATGTCTGCCGCACACACATGGCCATGGCAATAGCCTGCTCCCCGTCGCTTCTGCACCGCCTCTACCGGAAGAAGCCCGGCGCTGCTCGAAAGCACCACCTCGGCGCCACCAACAAGCACCAGCCAGCCCCCCCAGCCCACCACCATGTGGAGACGGATCAGTATCGTCGACGAGGAAAGGAGAGGGGGATCACCATCCTCTCACGTCAGCATCCGTCGCCCTTGTGTTGTGTTCTGCAATGCAAGAACTATTACATATTTTATTTGCCAAACAGGCAGATCACCACAATTCTTTCTTGTCTGTCCCTGCTATGTGTTGATTTAATTAACATTTACTCCTGCAGGTTGAGGAATGACGAGATATATATAGATTGATCAACATTTAGGAGCAATACATACAATTTTAGATATGCATTTTGAGGAGAACGAAGTGCCTGCATTCTGCAATTTATGCATCCACCGCACAACGCATATGTGTTGCTACTTAGCTTCTATACAGTCAAGAATGAACTGACGAATGTCTAGTTCTTACTGCAAAAACTAACTTAAGTATTACACCTCACCTGGTCATCCATGCATGGATGCATGTTTTGTTTCATATAGATATTAATTGGTCTCTTGTTTGAAGAATCTATATATATTCGTTCCAAGATGAGTCATCAGCTCAGTCCTTGATAGATATTATTGGAACCTAACCACCGAATATATACCAATCACAAGTCACATGGCCGGCCACATGGCATGGGGATATGATGCTACCTAGCTTGCACAACATGCATGTCGTCCGATCCTGCCTGCCTGCCTGCCTGTTGCATATATACATATTGTCTTGTTTATTCATTGACACTAATATTGTTTATTCTGTCTGAAAAAACATTGATCGCACGCATTATTAGCTACGTTGATGGAGCACGCGACGCCTTCTGCAGGTTGCTGAGAGCATGAATGCAATGCAACTATCTGCTCCCGCTGCCATGTATTTAGGATTACGAGATGTTTAACAATAAGTGTATATACAATATTTGATTAAGCGCGATAAGAATAAAGTCAACTTTGGTTGACCCTGGTAAGCATAAGAAATGAAAATAGAAAGGAAAAGCTAACAAATGGAATCGGTTTGGTATTACCAACTGCAGTGTACCTGCTCTGAAAAAAAACATGATGATGCACACGGATGACTGCTGAATCCTGATTCAGTGCCCAAAATTAGCTGCCAATTTACTTTACTGCTTCCTAGTATCTTCTTTCCGGCCACAAGGGACCAGGAGGACGATGTGAAAAGAAATCCTGCAAGTTGTAGTAGCTACTTGTTGTCCTTTTCCCTTTCCCTTTCCGTGAGGAGTTTTGGACGTTGCATCACATTCATCTGCTTTTTTTTTTGCGGTGGCCATGGATGCAGCTTGTTTCTGCGAGCCTTTTGTTTTGCGGGTTCAGAGCGAGAGTTGTTGAGCTGCGAGCCTTACCCTTTGTTTTTTTAGTGCCTACAAGCTGTAGTATTTGAACTCACTCCCTATCTAAACACACGTATTCCCTAACTAACCCGACACTACAACCCATACACACACCTTTTAGAGGTGCAAGTTGACGGGCACGTCATTCTATTGTGGTCCATAGGCGCTTGAGGATCCCGAAGAGCCTTACCCTTTGTTTTGCGGCCAGGTCAGACTTCAGGCTCGGCTCCACACACATCTCGCTTCAACAATAGGCCGAGCCTTTTGTTTTGCGGGTTCAGTGGGCCGAGCATGTCACAAGGTAAGTAAGCACAAAGACCAAAATGAGCCCAAAATGCTACTCCTACGTATTTTCTTTTTTTCTTTTTGTTTTAAAGAAAGAAGAAGATGGAAGAAACAGATTATAGTATATGGAGCCTCCAAAAGCTAAGGGAGATGTGTGTGGCCACAATGAACTGCATCATGCATGCATCCGTTGGCATTGGCACTCCCATCCTATATTCCAAGACACAAGTAACCTCTCCAAGAACAAGTCTCTCGCTCTCGGGTTGTGCTTTCTGGCAGGACACGAACGTGACACTAGCGACACATCACGGCAAAAAAAAAATAGAAAGAAGTTTTCTTTCATACCTTTTGCCAAAATCAATAAACCCTTGCAAGCATCATCCATGGGGAAAGAGAGAGAGAGAGAGTTAAAGGATCACAAAAGCTCTGCAAATTTGGTTTCAGCTCCAGTAGAGGATGCTTCTGGTTCTGGCATGGGCGGAGCTAGGGGTATGCCCCTGTATTCCTTGGCATACCCAAAATTTGGGAGAAAATACTAATAAGTATACACAGATTTAAAATATCTCTAAGAGTCTTTCTAAATTACACTCTCTAAATTATTATTTGGATAGTCTTCTGCACAAAAATCGTATTTTATATGTTTTCACTCTCTAAAAGTTTTTCTATATCTTGTGTACACTCTAGAAAGTTATTTCCATTATCTATCTTTGACTAGCGAGAAACGCGGAAGGGAGGATGGCTACATTTGGATAACCACTTAGAGAAGCTGTTGGAGGATATTTTTCCATCAAAATCTCTATTCCTAGCTACGAAGAAAGATATAGAGAGTCTTGCTCTGCGTGTCGTGTCCGCCCCTGATGCCTGACCTCCGTATCCCGTCCATTTAGCGTTCAGTGAGACGGTGGTTCCCCGCTCAGGTGCTCCTCCCCCAACTCCGGCAACCTGACAGCCTCGTGACCTCGGGTCCTTACCCCCCATCAGTTATCACTCATGACTCATGTCCTCTCCTCCTAACGCGAGTTGCGAAGGATGGAAGGTGCCGACCACCGGCCCGTTGGGGCACTGGGCACTGTCGGCTTTGCAGTGGCGGCCAAGACGCCAGCAAGCGGCGCATCTTCTGCGACCCTTCTTCGACCGGTGGCCATACTCGGACCACTATTTTATAATATTATTTAATTATTTATGTTTACAACTTATACTTGGATCACTATTGTGAATTTGTTATTATTATTATAACTTTTTGTCCATTATATTTCGTATTTGATTTTGAATTTTTTTTACATATGGCATGCCCAGTCATAAATTTCTGGCTCCGCCACTGGGTTCTGGAGCAGCGCAGGGGAGAGAGGCGAGCAAAGACAAACCCGCAGGTGATGATGCATCCATGGCGATGATGCATCCAGGTGCTTCGCTTTGCATTCCATGGCGATTGGCGCGTGCGTGACGCGAGCTGAGCCACACGCGGCACATCACAAGGGATCGCCGTGGCGGCACATCACAAGAGCAGAGGAGCTTGCCTAGTATAATAAGGCCGAGGAGATCGAGCCCACCTTATCGCCGCCAGTCACCCACCCCCCAGGCCCCCACAACACTCGAGAGACCCTCCCAAAGTCCCAAAGGCCGCCGCCGCCGCCGCCATGGCCGCGCAGACCTTCCTCTTCGCGCCGCCCGCCGCCCTCTTCGCCGCCCCCTCTTCCTCCGCACGCCCTTTCCACTCGCTCCGCCTCGTCGCTGGGCCCGGGGGTGCCGCCGCCGCCAGGGCGCTCGTCCTCGCCGACGCCACCAAGAAGGCCGTCGCCGTCCTCAAGGGCACATCCGAGGTCGAGGGCGTCGTCACGCTCACGCAGGAGGACGACGGTGCGTCCCCAATCCCATTACCTTGCCACTTTCTCCTCTCATCCACCTTCCGTCTACTACAGGCTTAGCTTCGGTAGTTGGATCGCTGGGCAGCCGAAACAGGCACCCTCGTTTCCCCTTTTCTTAATTGGCAGCACCACATTTTATTTCTCTCTGGGCTATAGCAATTTGCTCGAGTTTGTGCCACGGTTATCTAAAAATTTCAACTTTTCTTCTAATTGCACACGACGACTGCACCGATTTGCTCTGCAGCAGGCATCAGCCAAGAAAAAGAAAATAGCTTCATGTTTGCTCACATTCTACCTTCATTCATAGTTCACGCAGACTCTGTAACTCAATTCGAGGACAGTTTCACTGTTTTGGTGCTGCAAATGTATGACTAGAATCCATATGCACGAGTCTCAACTGTTCACTAGCTCAACTAAACATGTTACCTCAACTGTTGGGCTAATGGGCTTAGTTAGGCCATTCATTGCCGATACATTACTTGTGCGATTCCTCACTGGCATCTCCACCAGTGCACATGCATTTTGCTCCTGAGACACAACTGCCTGTGCCTACTATTGCCCCTATGAATCTTTCTCTTGCATAACAGGACCAACCACTGTCAACGTCCGTGTCACTGGACTTACTCCTGGACTTCATGGCTTCCACCTTGTGAGTGTTGTTCTCTTGTGTAATCAGCTTTTAATCTCAACTCCTTGTTTTGTTAGGATAATGATACACTTGTTCGTTTTGCAGCACGAGTTTGGCGATACCACCAATGGATGCATATCCACAGGTCGTGATTTCCATCCAACTATTTCTGTCATATGATGCTATTCAGGCTATCGTTTCATGCATCCTTGTTGATGCTTGCGCTCTGAAAATAAATTAAGCCATCTAGTTGCTCAAGCTACCAAATGCCTTTTTGTTTACATAATACTTACAGATCAAAATTTAATATTCAGGACCACATTTCAACCCAAACAATTTGACACACGGTGCGCCAGAAGATGAAGTCCGCCATGCGGGTGACCTGGGAAACATTGTTGCCAATGCTGAGGGTAAGGCCTGTAAAAATCATCAGTACACTTGTGATATTCATTTGCAAATATCTTCTTCTGGATGAATGACCTGTTTTGTGCAATGTGTGTTATACTGGTGATGATATAGGAGTCGCTGAGGCAACCATTGTTGATAATCAGGTAATCATACTTTCACACTATGTAAGCTATACTCATATTATTTCTGCATTTCGAAATTCAGTTTGGTAATTTTTGCTATTCCTTTTACACAGATTCCTTTGAGCGGCACAAATTCAGTTGTTGGGAGAGCATTTGTGGTTCACGAGCTTGAAGATGATTTGGGGAAAGGTGTGTCTAGTTCCACTTGCATGCCCCATTTCCCTGTCTTAGTTAATACATGAATGATACTTATTCATCTGTCCAATGTGTTTAGGCGGCCATGAGCTTAGCCTCAGTACTGGAAATGCTGGTGGAAGACTGGCATGCGGTATGTTCTCTCAGCCATATTTATGAATCCATGAATGGACATACATAGTTTATGACAATGTTACTTAAGCATGCATGCATGAGAAAGAACACTACCTGTTCAGTTGATTCTTATATATATGATGGTAAAGATAAGGAACTGCGATAATTTTACATCACACATTCAAATTTCTGTTGTTCAGACACTATCAATTTAGGCATTGCTTAATATTTGTTTCTTGCGCAGGTGTTGTTGGCCTGACTCCATTGTAGGTTGCTCGCTCGCCGGATTGCAGTTGAGACTTCCGTGTCACATCCATGGTGGCCTTTTGGCTTGAATCGTGCTATTGGAGGCAGTGCCTTTTTTGTATTACTTGAATTTGCACCATGCATGGTGTGGTGGTTAATATATAGCCCTTGCAGGTCGGTCGGTTGGTCATATTAAAAAAACTAATAATTATCTAGCTGAGGAAAATAAGTGTTGTCACATATCGTGAAGGTCGATCTATGAAGCACTATGAACATCAACTCTTTACTGCCGTGTTTTGTTGTTGTACCAGCTGTAAAACTTTTGAGCATGTGTTTGTTATTGCATTAAGTGTTACTGGACATCCATCTTAGGTTTATGTTTACCATGCATATAATAAGATGATGAATACCTGCAAGCTAAGCTAGCTGTCCTGTGCTGTTGTTTATTACATTTGCATCCTCCGATTGCTCCTCCAGGCCTCTAGTTGCATCGCACAGAATTAGCGCCTTAATTAACAGCCAGAAGACAGCAGGAACCTAAAAATGGCCAGCAGCAGATCAGTACGTGCGTGCCATAGTTTTTATAAGAAACCTCGTCGCATCGAAGAAGAGATTAATTGTATATAGGTAATAATAATCCATCAAATTATATTATCCGGTTGTTCGTGGATGGCGCCACCGCCGGCGGGAGCGGGACTGGTCGTCGTGTCGCTGCTGCTGGCCGCCGTCGCGTCGTCGGCCGGCGCCGCCAAGCTTAAGGCCCTGACGCCGGGCGGGCGCGTGGTGCACCACAACCATGGCAAGTTCACGTGCGGCCCCTGGAAGGCGGCGCACGCGACCTTCTACGGCGGGCGCGACGGGTCCGGCACGACGGCGGGCGCGTGCGGGTACAAGGACACCCGGGCGGAGGGGTACGGCGTGCAGACGGTGGCCGTGAGCCCGGTGCTGTTCGGCGACGGCGCGGCGTGCGGCGGCTGCTACGAGGTGCGGTGCGTGGACAGCCCCGACGGGTGCAAGGCCGGCGCGGTGGTGGTGACGGCGACGAACCTGTGCCCGCCCAACTACCAGCAGTCGAGCGACAGCGGCGGGTGGTGCAACCCGCCGCGGGAGCACTTTGACCTGAGCATGCCGGCGTTCCTGCAGATCGCGCAGGAGAAGGCCGGCATCGTGCCGGTGTCGTACCGGCGGGTGGCGTGCGCGAAGCAGGGCGGCATCCGGTACACCGTCACCGGGAACAGGTACTTCAACATGGTGACGGTGACCAACGTGGGCGGCGCCGGCGACCTGGCGGCGGTGTCGGTGAAGGGGAGCAAGCGCGTCGGGTGGACGGAGCTGAAGCGCAACTGGGGGCAGGTGTGGCAGACCGGGGAGGACCTCACCGGCGAGTCGCTGACGTTCCGGGTGATGACCAGCGACCACCGCAAGGCCACCTCCTGGCACGTCCTCCCCACGGGCTGGCAATTCGGCGTCACCTACCAGGCCGACAAGAACTTCTAGCTAGCTACCTACTCGTCGTCGTCGTCGTCGTCGTCATTCCATTATGCATTCCATGCCTGATCCACAGCCGCCATTGCAGATCGATCACGAGCATCTGCTATATGTATATCTCTGATCCGCCTGTGTACTGATCGACATGCATAGGCAAGGATTTTTTTTTTTTGAGATTACACAGTATAACTCAGACACTCATATCATCTGGTAATTAAGCAAAACGAAATGACATCAACGAAACTGACTCGCATATGCTAGGAATATAACAGATGCTCGATCGGCTGAAATGAAATTGGCTTGAGATCGATATCCCAGTCTGGGGTATAGTATAGTATTTGTGTGCTTGCAAGGAACAGAGACTGCTGCATGACTTGGACAGTGACGTGGCAGAGGAGACGAGAGAGAGAGCAGCTAGACGACGTACACGACGTGGCGGCCCTCCGTCCTATACGCGGAGAATACTACATTTTTTTTAATTCTTTGGAGGGCTATAGTATAAATAGGCGGGCCAATCCAAACACGCGCAGCCAGGGCCTCTCCTATCCATCCACCCAGCATCCACTCGCTAGCTCCTCAATCCTCATGGGCCTCTCCACAGCTTACTCCCCGGCCGGATCGCGCCTCGTGACCACCCCGCTCGGCGCCGGCGCCGCGCAGCTCCTCCGCCCGCGCCGGACCCCGCTCGCCACCGTCCGATGCTCCGTCGACGCCGCCAAGTAAGTACCCCGATCGACGAGCGTATCAGCTACCTACTTGTAATATAAATCAGCATGCATGTCGGCCGGCGATTAACATAACATGCGTGTATGTGTGCGCCTCATCAGGCAGGTGCAGGACGGCGCGGCGACGGTCGCGCCGGAGAAGCCGGCGTCGCGCAAGGGCTTCGGGGTCTTCAGCACCATCTACGACCTCAAGGCGGTGAGTCGCCGGCCCGTCTCACACGCGATCCACCCTCAGTCACCCCCATGTGTTTGTTGGAATGCTCCGTCGGCTGGCTACTAGTTCCTTTCTGCTGCATGCTGTACCGTCGTTGGAGTTGGACCCGCGCTGCTACTGCTACTGCTACTGCCTCAAAAAGTAGAATTCCTTTCCGACCTAATAAGCTAGAGTTGCTGGTGGGGACTGCGACGCCGCTCCTGAATATTTAATCCATCTTCTTCTCAGGGTTTTGTAAAGCACGCAACTGTGTTAAAAAGATCCGCGTATTGCTATTGCACAATCTTCACATACTAGAATAGGATTATTTTATTTTACATAGGAGTATATTGCAATAACGCTAGCTTGTTGCTATGGTACTGGATAGCAGCGCGCACACCAATCAAACCGTTGGGCCTCTATAAATTTCCTACATACCACAGCGTAGTTGGGTGGAGTGCCAGCGTCAAGGAGATCGAGCACTGTACGGTGCAGGCCACCAAATATTGACCGGTAACTGTGAGATGCGATCAAGTAGTGGTTTCTTAGTTAGCAAATAGCAATACAGCAAAATGGTGTTGACATGTAAATGTAATAGCTCTTTGAGTCGGCATGCCATTGCTTGATTTCTTTTTTTTTTTCATTATGCTACATACTTGTATTATGTACCAATCTATCGTTCCTTCCGTCGAATGGAACACAGGATAGTGAACATTGCAAGAGCAAGTCATGGAAGAAGTTAGTGAGCATTGCTGTGTCAGGCGCGGCTGGGATGATATCAAATCATCTGCTTTTCAAAGTAAGTAATCTTTTATTTTACGAAGTTCTATGGGCCGCAAATTGGTGACCCTTAGGTGCACCTCCAACCCTCTTTAGTTCAAATATATGTGCTACTTTTTCTAAGATAGGACCTTATTTTGGAGAAGTTGTACAAATATTTAAACTAAAGAGAATTGGATGTGCACCTAAGGTCACCAATTTACACCCCTAATAAGTTCCCATGTTTTCTAACTGGAGATGCAGTGTTGTTGACCACACCTTTGACTATAAAAATTTCAGCTTGCCTCTGGTGAGGTTTTTGGACAAGACCAACCAATAGCACTTAAGTTACTTGGCTCAGAAAGATCATTCCAAGCACTAGAAGGTAACTGACTTTTTTTTTCTCTGCCTCAGTTTTTGTGAAGCGGAATTCTTTTTTTTTCTTGAACACGGACAATAACTCCATTTCTTTATATTAAGAAAGAGAAAAAAATTCATATTTGCTACATTGTTTAATTTCCAAGCTAACCATATTCTCAGATATCAGTCCATCAATGTGACTGAACATATATGTGCCCTCCATTCCTAATGTGCTTTTGAAATTGCAACTGTAGGTGTAGCTATGGAACTGGAGGACTCACTATATCCATTGCTGAGGGAAGTCAGCATTGGTATGGATCCTTATGAGGTCTTTGAAGATGTAGATTGGGCTCTTCTTATTGGTGCTAAGCCCCGAGGCCCTGGAATGGAGCGAGCTGCATTACTAGACATCAATGGCCAAATCTATGCTGACCAGGTTTCTTTCTGTTCCTCGTTTCTTCTCAAGTACTATGTCATGAAATTGTAAAGAAACCCTCTCAGGAAAAGTGCCAGGGAGCATTTATGAAACTTCACCCTCAAATTAACAAGGATTACTTAGCATAGAACTGCTAACACCCAAAACCAGCAACCAAGTATATATTTGAGTGCAATGAACAAATGGTGATGTGCTCTAAAGTTTTTTTAACTATGCCAGGGGAAAGCACTTAACGCCGTGGCATCGCCGAACGTGAAAGTCATAGTTGTTGGAAATCCCTGTAACACTAAGTATGGACGCTTATATGTTTTACCAAGTATTAATGTTTTCTGCTATTGCCATGTCTGAGTTGTGGCTTGCCCTTGATGCAGTGCATTGATTTGCATGAAAAATGCTCCAAACATACCTGCAAAAAATTTCCATGCGCTCACGAGGTTGGATGAAAATAGAGCAAAGTGCCAGGTGCCTGATGTTGGCTTTTTATTGTTTCTTGTCCTTTTTCCCCAGCAGACAAACAGATTAAGCAATCACACGCAATCTCCTTTTGTAGCTAGCACTAAAAGCAGGCGTGTTTTATGACAAAGTATCAAACATGACTATTTGGGGGAACCACTCAACAACTCAGGTGAAGATATGATTATGAATGCCCAGGCTTTTGCAGATACATTTTTTCGCTGATTGTTGGTAACTTGGTACTGATCACCATGCGTAGGTTCCTGATTTCTTGAATGCCAAAATTGATGGGAGACCAGCGAAAGAAGTCATTAAGGATACAAAGTGGTTAGAAGAAGAATTCACATTGACAGTTCAAAATGTACGTCTCTCTGTTTGCTACATATTTGCAGTTATCTGTCACTCAAGAACTTAGACAATGCTGTATCATAATTTGTTTCATCCCTACATATTTAAACAGCGCGGAGGTGTGCTCATCCAAAAATGGGGCAGATCTTCAGCTGCATCAACCGCTGTTTCAATAGTGGATGCTATTAGATCCCTTGTAACTCCTACCCCAGAAGGCGATTGGTTCTCTTCAGGGGTTAGTTTTGATCCCTTTAAATTGTTCATTGTTTTGTTTTGGCGTTTTTCTGAAAGGAAAATAAAAATAAAACACAGGTTTATACTACTGGAAATCCTTATGGCATAGCAGAGAACATCGTGTTCAGTATGCCATGCAGATCAAAGGTACAATTCAGGATCCAAGTTGCCTGCATAACTTTTGTTCCTAGGATCAGACTCAACTCTAATGATCTTGAAATTCTTCCAACAGGGTGATGGTGACTATGAACTAGCTACTGATGTGTTAATGGACGATTTTCTCTGGCAACGTATTAAAAAGGTGAGGGTAATAGGAACTGCCTTCAACAATAAGCTGTAGACTACAGGCGACAAAAAAAAGATTTTATTGTAACCATTGACCCTGTAATTCTAATTCTTTCAGACTGAAGCCGAGTTGATTGCTGAGAAGAAATGCGTAGCCCATCTTACAGGAGAGGTAAATCACCATGATTACCGAAATCCTTTTTTAATGATGTATGCATGTAAAATAGAGATTGTGCTGCAAATGATCGACTTCGTTTTTCCTCGTGGAATGCAGGGGATTGCATTTTGTGATCTTCCAGAAGATACCATGCTTCCAGGAGAGATGTAAGTTAGTAACAGCAGCACGACCGGGCGAATGCGCACTTGTGTATGTTAATGCAGTTTCGGGCGAAAACACAGACGATAGTTGAGAGAAGCAGCTGCTTACAGATGCTATCTATATGTATGTTCAGTTAAGTGTGCCATAGGAATTTGCCTATGATGCGAAGTTTGTACACTAATAAAGTAACAAAATGATGCCGAGCTACTAAACGTGCATCAAGCATAGCTAGAATCATCAAGTTGCTTTCAGATTGCAACAACAATCGATCTTCGTTCATGGCAAAAACATAATAACCAGAAGAAACAGAGCCACCCGTAGGCACAGCCGCAAATTTGGATTCATCGCTACATCTACCATCCATTTTGAAACAAGAAAAAAAGACACTCAAAAACACCAACACAACTGTACCGCAAAAGCATCATGATTCAGCCACGGTGAATCTGATCTGAAATATATATACAGGATTCTGCACTAACATTGTCCGTTGCAGCCAGAAGCATGACAAATAGCATCGTCACATCCCGATGTGATGATAAGCAGTACGCACACTTATAACAACAGCACTGGAGGAATTCATACTCAGCCATACACCATTAGCTCTCGGGCTGCAAGACGCTACTGCTATTGCTAAACTCCACAGGTCCATGTCATGCAATGCAATACACTTAAGCGGATGCCCAAGTTGCGGCTGCCTCAAAACACAGCGGATTAACCTAAGTGTCATGAGATTATCTTACTCCAATACCAGGCTGCTATTTGCCATAGATGCACATGCCCACCTCGTAGCTCACCAAGAGCATTATTGCCGAAAAGAAGACAAGGCAGAAGCCACCACGCAGCACCGTGGTAATCGTGCTGCAGCCACAGTGTATACGGGTACCAGGCTCAAAATCTGTGATGAGCAGCTCCATGCCTTGATTCTTTTGCAGGGACCACTTATCAGGCCCAGAAGCTACAGCTAAACTACCTATACTGATCACTTCAGCAGAGACATGGAAGGTGTTGGGGCGTGCTCCAGAAATAGGAGCTAAGGATTTGCGGAGGTGTGCCGGGAACTCCGATGCAAAAGCTGGTGGAGCGGAGATGGAATCCAATATCCGCTTTCCGATGGAACTACTCTTAGCTTGCCCATCTGTGGAACACAACACAAAAAACTTGTCAACAATGTTCCTTTTACAGGTATTACAGGCACAAGCTAATGACCAGGAAATTGCATGCCAGCTGTATATAATCCTGCCCCCATTAAGCAAGATTGAGCTAGATTTTCTCAACAACACAAAACAGTCTAATACTTCAATCCTGCTTAATAAGGGTAAGTATACAACTAACATAAAAGAATCTGGTGCAAAAGGTATGAAATGCGCCTTTTCCATCATGGATCATATAGCTGACCTATTGTAATTTTCCATAGTAGATTACCTGGTAAAACAACACAATTTAACTGACTACCAGCCTCAGGTAACCTAGCAGATGATGGAGCACCAACTACAAAATTAGGTTCTAAAACCTTTTGAGTTGGACTATATGTATACATGGTATTGTTGACCTGTAAAAGTAGAAAAATGTGGGTGATCACCAGCAAACATATCTATGCTCTGCACAAAACACAGCAACTTCGTCTCTTCATTCAAACAAAAGCATACCTCTTGGGTGAGAACTGGACCATTAAAAGCATGGGAACTACCAGCTGACTGCTGTATGTTGCCCAGAATATCATTGAATAAATTATCATCCATTGCATCATAATATGGCATACCATCATCCACCATGCCAATACCTGATAGATTGGTTGCAGGGGAATTAAGAATTCCATTCACCTGCCTAAACCCATCATCACACATGGTGGAATCGAAGGGTGCATCATAGAACATCAAAGAATCATCCTCTGGCATAACTGAATTTGTTATAGAAGAATGTGGAGGATCAATGACACTTGAGCCAAAATGGGAATCTTCTTGTATTGACTGCAACAACTGTTCCAGCTCATCAGGCTGGAAAATCTGGTCATCAGGGAGTGGAGGAATATCATTGTTAGCTCCATTTACAGTTTCCAAAGAATCGGGTGTTTTCCATGCCCAACCATCCGAAGGACAGACGGTGGATTCATTGCCTACAGGGCAATCTAGATTTGCAGCATCTGCAAAATCCTTCAGCTCTAGGAATCCATCACTGGGGCTGAAATTATTAAGAAAATATCCAGCATTGGCATTTGATATCATATTTCCATTAAGCATTAAGCTATTTTGCTCCCCAGGCTCAACATACTGAAGAAAATTAGAGGCAAGGTTCGGGTCACTTAAAATGTCCCCAGAATTTCCATCTACATCTTCAGAATGGTTGCTATTATTTGAGGTATCAGAAACTGGCAAACCAATTGTACCATTCCCATTTTGATCACCCAAACCCTGAAAAAGAAAAGAGCATTTATCAGAACAAATACCAATGTGTAAATTTGATACCAAAATCAAAATGAACCGAGTACGAAACAAATAAAAGGATCACCTATACATCAAAACTTACATAAAAAAAAGCCCCTGCATGGATGGACAGTAAGCTCATTTAGATTGACGAAATGCTTTTATTACAATAACAAAAAACTTATTGTCAAAGAACTATTCTGTTTGATAATCTGTATACTGTAACATGATGTGGAGTTCACACCATACAGTCAAAGATGGATGGCAACACAGAATCCCAACCTTTTATGCTCAGAAATGAGTATTATGACATCATGACTCTTGTAGTCGTGATCTCATATAACTTGCTACCTGAGAAAAAAGTAGCAAGATTTATGCCAAAAAGACAAACAAGTCAGTGCCCTTGCTAGGCGGCATGGAATAGTATTCCAAAAATACAAGTTACATACAACAAGCTCTTGCTGGAGGAAATCCAGCAACCCTGTTAAGAGCAAGGTGGATGATTAATCGATATGTATATAGAAATGTAAGGCTTGACAAAGTCATGTTCTGTCGACAAGGTGCCCATAGCCCCTTTCGAAAGATTACGTGCCTTCAACTGGCATCCTAGAAGAATCACACTAAGGCCTAAGAGGAACATGCTGATCCATGACTTGACGACTAGCGAACCACTTGTTTAGTATTGTCTTTGGTGCAACAGTTATAGAAATTGTACTTGCACTAGCATAATTCGCAAGCTTTTCCTTCAATCAGATGCTAGAAGCAACCAATGGAAATTCCAATACTAGGCAAACCAAAATCTGAAAAGATCATAGCAGCTCTACAATTATTAAAACCCACCTGTAGAACCATCGAAAAACAGAACATTCAACACGTGACTTCTACAATATCCATAACCAGTGTCCTTTGCCTATAAAGCAATGTATTATTATCAAACAAGGTACCAAGACCACTCAAGATGATTTGTGAACTACTACCGATGGCAGAAGTAGTGAACTACAGAACATAGGTTGGTCGCTCAAATGATCCACGTGATGCCGGTTCTGATGCGTACTTCAAACATTAAAGTGGCATGTTTTAAGAGGGAAATAGGAAGTATTCAGTGTATGATCAAAGGCTTTAAAAAAAAGGAATAAAAATCCTACACAGTTGCACATAAGCAAACAATATTAATGGCTCATATAGAAGATTTATCAGAATAACAATTCATATAAATAGGAGTGCACTGTCTAATAATCTACGAAAAAAATGAGATGCATCAAGCGCTTCTTCAAGTGCCATTCAATTTAATCGGAACAATAGAATAGTTCCAGAGGTATAGCAAGTATAACTCCTCTGTTTCATGTTATCCACAGACCTCAGGTTTCGGAGGCTAACAAGTACAAGTAAGACCTAAATGTGTGTACGTCAAAATAAATTCAATATGTACTGTTAGCGAGGCTGTTAGCAAGGCTTATAGTGGGCCGGCCTTTGGGACTTGGCGCCTAGCCTAGGCGGCTAGGGTTTTAGATGGGTTATGGTAATTGATCTCGATTAGGCAAGGATCTCCGTTGATTGGGTGTGTTCTATAAACCCTAGATACCGATCCTTGCCTATATAATGTACCCCATGTACTCTCGTTAATCAATCACCAATTTCCCGTGCCATATTTGCTATCATGGTATCACGAGTCCGGGTCTTCTTCCCGATTCGTCTTCCGCTGCCCTAGCGCGCCGGCACCTCGCCGTGCAGCGCTCGCGCGCCGGCCTCCCGCCGTGCCGCGCCCACCTTCCCTGCGCGCCAGCTCCGCTGCGCTGCGCCCCAAACCCTAGCCATGGCTGGCCCCTCCTCCCCTAGCGCCGAGCAGGCCGCCGCCACCGCCAAAGCGGCTGCCGATGCAGCCGCCCAGGAGAAGGAGCGCGCTCAGGAGACGGAGCGCGCCCAAGCCGCGCGCGCTGCTGCCCTTCAGCGCGCCGCCGACGCCGAGGCCGCCGCCGCCACGAAGGAGCGGGACGCCGCCGCCGCGAAGATCCAGACCGCTCTGGATCGCGCGGCCGCCGCTCGCGCCGAAGCCGGCGCCCCGACGCCGCCGCCCCAGGAGCAGAAGGATGGAGGATCCCCTCATCTGCAGCACCACGACTTCCACTCCGCCATGATGCTGCACGAGGCAGCCGCCGTCCTCAACCTCCACGCCAAGGTTCTAAAAAACGCTAGACGCTAGGCGAACGCTTGCCTATGGTTTAGAGTTTTTTTGTGATTAAACGTAGATTGAACATGATTAAACGTGTGTTGTGATTAAACGACACTGTGATTAAACGCAACGCTTGGCCACCGTTCATCGTTTAATCAAGATTAAACGATGTTTAAAAACGTTTTTTAGAACACTGCTCCACGCCCAGGCCGTCTCCATCCAGAACATCCGGAGTCTGATCACGACCATCCTCGACGTCAACTCCGGCAACTACGCTCGCTGGCGTGATCAGTTTCTACTGACCACCGACAAGTTCTCCCTCCAGGATCACGTGCTGGTCGACGCCCGCGCCCCTGCTTCCCCGGACTGGGCGCGCATGGACTGTGTCGTCCAGTCCTGGATCACCGGCACCCTCTCCGACGATCTCGCCGAGGCCATCTCCAGCCGCGGCGCCACGGCACGCGATCTGTGGGTCGCTGTGGAGACACACTTCCTGGGGAACCGCGAGACTCGGACCATCCTCCTCGACGTCGAGTTCCACGGCTTCTCCCAGGGCGACCTCTCCATCGCCGACTACCGCCGGCGCTTCAAGAAGATGGCTGATCAGCTCGATGATCTCGAGTCTCCCGTCTCGGACCGCACGCTCGTCCTCAACGTGCTTCGCGGCCTCAACGAGCGCTTCACCAGCATCGGCGTTCATCTCCGTCGCGCTCGCCCGTTCCCGACCTTCAAGTTGGCCCAGGCTGAGCTGCTGCTTGAGGAGATGAACATGGCGCACAAGTCCTCCTCAGCACCGCCCGCCGCGTTCGTCGCCTCGTCCACGCCAAAGCAAGTCGCGCCCTCCGGGGGCACCGGCTCCGGGGGCGCTGGCTCCAGCACACCTTCGACGCCCGGTTCTAAGCCCAAGAACCGACGCTCGAGGCGCGGTGGCGGCAACGGCGGCAACAACAGCGTCAACACCCGGTCCCCCGACGCTGCTGCGCCCTCCGGTGGCCAGGCTGCTAGCGCCAAATCGGCGGCCTCCCCTTGGCCGTCCTTCTGGAACCCATGGACCGGGTCTATCCAGATGTGGCCTGGTCCCCGGCATATTTGCTATCATGTACAGAAACCACGCTGACAAATAAGAAAGATGCAAGGGCAGCTATACCTGAATGAGATCGCTCATTTGAAGGTAGCCTTTCTCCAAAGCACCAGGGATCTCCTTAGGAGCGGGGGGCACCTCATGGTCAACAACAGCATCACCCTCGACCGGAAGCAAACCGACATCTTCGTCATCCTCCTCCCATTCCTCCTCGACGAAGGGTGCTCCATACTGTGCCCCGTTCTGTGGACCTGGGCCAGCTTTCTGGAAGATCCGGCACACCACAAAGGAGTCCTGGAAGAACAGGTTTGCGAATCAGTGTGAGTGCACTGCATTTATTTATATAGTTACAAGACTAGTACATTAGAGTATGCACATGCCCATTTTTGGCACCGGGCATACAGAACAATGTGCACGAGAGGCATGAATCCGAAGCAAATACGCAGAATTTTAATGAATAAGGGAGGGAGAAGGGGGTGGATTGATGACAATCCTGGATACCTGCGGGATCCCCGAGGCCTCTTCGCCCTCGAGTCGGTACTCGTGCATTACCCAGTTGGTGCGCTCGCCCTTGGGCGCGCGTCCGGCGTGGAAGACGAGCGTCTTCTTCATCCCCACGATCCTGGGCCCATGGCGCACCTCCCTGTCCTTGCCGGTGGTCTTCCAGTACCCCCCGGATGTGGCGCGGTTGGTGCGGGCGCGGTTGGCGTGCTTGCGGTCGAGGCGGCTGAAGAAGTACCACTGGGAGTCGCGGGAGCGGAGGCGGGAGCGGGCGGGGAGGTCCCAGGGCTCGAGCTTGTAGAGGTCGACCTCGGCGATGGCGTCGACCTTGAGTGGGCGGCCGAGGACCTTGCGCTTGAGGTAGTAGGAGACGAGCTCCTCGTCCGTGGGGTGGAAGCGGAAGCCCGGCGCGAGGGAGGTGGCCTCCGCGGCCGCCGGAGGCGGGGCGGAGGAGGAGGGGTGGGTCATGCGCGTGCCTGCTGCTGCTAGGGTTGTAGAGGAGATTGGATTGGAGGGAGGGGATTGGGGAAAGTTTTGCGGGAGGGAGAGGTCTACTCTTCCGGGAAGAAGGGGAGTGGCTTGGGCTATAAGAAAGCCCAGGGGCCTTTTCGGAACACCACGCCAACATTGCCAAAATCCAGGGATTTCACCATAATATAATACTAATTGCTTTGGGAGCCCTTTTACAGAATTCACCCCGTGCGATGGCTGTTTTCTGATCATGGCCACACGACTCTTTTTTTTTCAAATACCTGCCTGCGGTACGTAGTTGTATTTGAAGTTTTTTATTTTCTACCAAACATTGCTAGCTATTATGCGCCGTTAATCATAGTAATCTTAAATAGAAATGAAGCCGTTACATTACATACAACCGCATCAGTGGCGGATCCAGAAATGATTAAAGGATGGGCTGATTTCTTCTTCCTCTCTTTTTTCTTCTTCTTTTTTCTTCTCAAAAAATGGAAGAGGGGCTTAAGAGAGGGTTCCATTATTTCTGGGGGTGGGGGGGGGGCTAGAGCCCCCTAGATCCTAGATCCGGTGCTGCATCCGCCACTATAATGCCATAGATCACTTTAGAAACTACACGTCTTTTGGTTGCCATTTGAAGAGAAGATGGAACATGACTAAATGTCTAAACAGAGGTTTCTACGAATCCCTGCTACTGGTATTCAGTATTCCCCCACCGTTAGTGAGGGGGTGATTTGGAGAGGTTGTCGGTTACCACACCTTTTTGGAAAGTTTTTTTTTATTTTTTTACCTAATCTGTTGGAGATGCTTTGTATCAAAACCTTGTTCATTCATTGAAAAATGATTAATAAATAAATTCAAGTCTTTATTAGCACATCTAGCAAAAAAAAAAGGGGGGCATACATGCACAACAAAGGCCTTCTTTGTACAGTTTTCCATAATTGCACATATAGGAGAGTTTCACATGAGACACTAGCTAGGTTCGCGTATTATATTTGCAATTGGGGGACTCGTGAGGGAGAAGCTTGGCAAAACAACAACCATCATCCGGCTCCACGGTGGGAAGTTTCCCAACACCCAGGTGAGGTGATGCCTGCCTGCGTGGATTGCGTTGACCGTGGACTTTTCAGCGCCAACGGCCACGATTGGAGCGATTCGATGATGAAGCTGATGTCTGGTATTCTTCCATTAAAATAAAAATAAAATGAGAAAAAGGGTACTCGTGTGTTCACACATTCTGCGCGTGCAGTGCAGTGCATGCAGCTATGCCATGGATCGGATCTGCTATAGCTATTCACCTCTCCTGTGCTACTCCAAAAATAGAGCTGAGTCTGCTATTACTCTGTACTAAAAAAATATAAAAGACACGCACGATATGGCACGGTCTCCAAAAATTAATAGTCGACTCTTAATTTCTCATGTACCATAATGCTTCCAGCAACACAACCCATAACAATATATAGGCCGGAAACCACTTTTAAATATCCATGGTCCATCCTGTGATGTTAATTTTTCTCACATAAACAAAAGTTACATTAAAGTTAAAAGCGGTGATTTCCATATATACATATAGTGGCCTTGTTTAGATCCAAAGTTTAAAATTTCAAAAAATTTGTAAATCGTCTGCTTGATGTATTAAATGTAGTTGAAAAAAATCGCATTACATAAATATATTGTAAATCGCGAGACGAATCTAATGAACCTAATTAGGTTGTGATTAGACACTAAATTACTACAATAAAGCTATAGTAAACATATGCTAATGATGGGTTAATTATGCTCATTAGATTCGTTTCGTAGTTTACGGACGAGTGTAATTAGTTTTGTGGTTAATCTATATTTAATACTTTAAATGTGAAAAGATTTCCCTTCAAAATTTCAAAACTGAGGAACTAAACACACCCACTGGTAGATGATTGTGTGTTTACAGCGTCAGCATTTGCATTTCCATTTCCATATATAGTTTGTTTTGGCGTGCATATTGACTTCTTCAGTCCAAGATCCTTGATGATGTATGTATGTATCTTGATCGTGGCTGAGCATTATTACTGGCCTAGTTCAATTCATCCTCCGCCACCAACCCAAGCGTCAGGAAACTACTTATATGAGAGCAATTCCAGTGGGACTTTTAAATTTGGATGAGCAATTGTTCATTTAGAAGTTTATTTTTAAATTTTATTCATCCAATTATGGACCTCCACTCTAGTAGGGTGACTAAATTGGGCTTTCATTTTTTTTCAACTGACATCTGGCCCCACCTGTCATTGCCTCAGTAACCCACCAACCTCTCCCACCCGCTCCTACCCTACCCCGCGCCGCCGGCGCCCGCCACCCCACCGTCGCCCGCTCGTCGTCCGGTCGCCGCCGCCCGCTCGTCGTCCGGTCGCCGCCGCCCTCTCAGCGTCTGCCCGCCGCCTCCCCCGCCTCCCTTCATCGCCCGGCACCACCTCCGGCGCCCTCTTGTCCCCCGCGGAGATGGCGCCCTTGGCCGTGACCGCCGCCGCCGCCTTGGCCTGCACCACCTCCGCCGCCCTTGGCCGTGACCGCCGCCGCCGCCTTGGCCTGCAGCTCGAGTTCCACGGCGGCCCTCAGCTACCGGAGCTGCCTCTCGTGCTCCGCCACCTCCCGCGGCCTGAGACGACCGTGAGTCACCGACACCGCACCTTCTGATCTGTTTCGAACTCACAAGGTATCATCTTGATTCAGGATTTCAGGATTTCTTTGCTATGCCAATCTGCACTGCTATTTGCTAATTGCTACAGCCAGACTTTAATCAAGCACATATAGACCTAGCTAGCAAGATCCTCCTGGCCTGTTCTTAGTAGCAATGAAATAGATTAAGTGGTTCTTTTCTTATGCTCCTGCGGAATGGACTGCACATGTTCTTGCTAGTTCTTTCAAAAAAACGTATTCTAGCTAGAGCAGATGGTGGTTATACAAGTTGTTCATCTCTTTCAGCCTGTCAAGCTATCAGGCCTTTTCCTATAGGAAGACAGGAGCCAAGTTTTTATGGAAAATGGCTGATATCACTGTCTCTTTCCAATATGGCTGCAATATTGTCTTTGCAGTGCAGTACTCAGAGCTTTTGCTAATCCTGAGGTGGAAAAAATTGTCTTTGCATCGTGTTCGTGTCTCAATTATCTTTGCATCTCAGTTCTAGTGAGATGGAGCACCTGTTAGAAGTCTAGTACCATTAATGAGAAGTGATAATATGTTTGTGAGATGACATCATGTTTTCTTGCAAAGTGACATCTAAGAATCAGATACGGTTGTCTAGAAAAAAAACTCTTCTATGTTGGTCTGGTAGCCATGCATGCAGGGAATAATTTGATGATAGAGCCTGATGCTATTAAGTCATTAGCTTCCTCTAGGTTGTTATGCTACTTGCCCAACATCTTAATTTAACATATGCCCAACATCTGTAAGCTGAATTTAATATCCATGACTTGTTATTATGTATGACTTGTTATTAAATGTCTTTGTGCTACACACAACACAAGCACTTGTTTGTACAGTAGTTCAGTTCATGCGACCAATTAACTGTTCTTTTCCCTTTTAGTTACAGCAGCAGCGACAGTCAATGCCTCAGGTTTGTTCAATTGGAAGCCATCATCTCCAGGACTACTACTACAACTCTGCCTCCCTATAGTTGCAGCAGCAGCGACGACAGTGACGACCAAGAAACAGCAGCACCCTTCGATGTAGCAGTGTTTGAAATGCTTTCAGAAGATGCAGACTAGTTGTATACAGACATTAGCATTCTTAGTTGTAAATATTAGATGTAGCACCCAAAACAATGTAAGATAGTACTTTATCCAGTACTTGGATGCTCACATCATTTTGTAACACTTGGATGGTGCCTGTTGCTGCATTGTGAATTCTGAATGTTACTGAATTCTGTTACTTGACAGTACATCAGTGAAACTCTGTTACTTAATTGCTGCTCAGATGAATCATTCTGTTGCTGCTCAGATGAATTCTGGTACTGAAGCATTCTGCATTCTGTTACTGAATTCTGAGTAGAAATAATACGATGTGTGACTACCATTTTTTATCAGGAAGTGGTAGCGCGTGTGACTACCATTTTTTATCAAGAGATCAACTGATGAAACATGCAGGATAATTTGAAAACAAGTCATGTTTGGTGACTACCAGTTACAGAAAGAGCATATCTCGGTCTGAGGCTTTGATTCAGAAAACAGCAACACGACTTGTTCTCTAGAATATTCAGAGATTCAATTAACAGCTTGTTTGGTGAGCATTTGTACTATTTAGTTATCTTGTTCACAAGAACTTTGACTTGTTCTCTAGAATATTCAGAGATTCAGTTAACAGCTTGTTTGAGTAATCTTGCCTGCATGCCTTGGCTCTATACTTATTCAGACCAGGCAATTTTCTTTTAATTCTTCCTTGAAGAATTGGCTCAACTTGACTGCTGGTGGCTTGTGGGTTCTGAAATTTGCACCAGCAGCCAGCTTGTTCTGTATGGTGATGTATCTAGGTACTGTTCATTATTTTGAAATTCTGTTACTAGAACTTGTGTTACTGAAATTCTGTTACTAGAACTTGTGTTACTGAAATTCTGTTAGACTGAAACTCAGACCTGGGCAAGAATGAATGGAAGTAATGTTCCTGAAAATGCCACACCACCTTCTTGGAAAAATGAACAGACCTCATTCATCTTTCGCATTTCAGAGATAGCAATCCTTTCAGAATAGAAATACATGTTTGGCATTGGAAACACAGCACAGAAATAAAATAAATCTGTAGACAGAAACCTGAACATTCATGCAGACAGAATCACCAACTGAACATTCACACAGAAACCTCAACATTCATGCAAACTGTGTGTCGTCTGCTCTCCTGGTGTCGTCTCTAGCGCGGCGGGCAGGCAGGCTTCTTGTGTCGGCGCCTGCAACCTGTGCGACGATGTGTCGGTGGCGGCGTGGAGCCGTGGTCGACAGCGGTTTGCTTGGACGTATGCCAGCGGTCGTCGTGGTGACGTCGTTGATTGCGGCCGTGCAAGGCTCCCCAGCAGCCGGCGCGTTGTGGCGCCGGCGAGTTGCCGGGTCGCGAGGACGGAGGAGGGAGATGGAACTTCGGCAGCGGGCTTTGTGGAGCTGTGACAGTGGCGCCCCTCGGTTGGGGCGGCCGCAGTGATGGTGCTGGCTTGAGGCGACGAACACGTGCTGTGGGGTGCCGGCACTCCGGGCGAAAGCCCTCGCCAGATTCATTCTGGTGAAATGGCGGCGGCGCCTCCGGGCGTCGCTCTCCCTGTTGAGGGCGTCATTTTGGAGTTGCAACCCTCCTGCACGAGGTCTCTGGGTGAAAACCCAGTCCAGCTCCTGGACGAGCGACGGCGGCGGCGGCGGCGCCTGTGGGCGTCGTGACCTCCTTGGAGGCATCATCTCTAGAGACACCGTTCGGCAACTTGGCCGGCCTGCTGCTCGCGGTTTGCTTCGGCCGGTGGTGACAAATCTGTCGGAGGGCGTGCGGAGAAGGGGGTTGCCTACCTCACGCCAAGACGCCTGCTCTTCTGTTGGTGGCCGGGGGTCATCACTCGGCTGTTGTTCGCCTGCTTGCAGCGTTCCGCGGCGCCTGGAGCTGCGTGGCAGTCCCTAGTGCGGTGCGGACAGTGTTTGAAGGACGGCGCTAGCGGCAATGACAATCAGTGACGACTTGGCCTGCAGCAGATCGCGACGGGGTGTTCAGAACGGCTGAACCCTTCCGGTGCGGTACAATGTCGGAAGACGGCGCGGGTGACATCTTCGGTCTTCTGGCTCGATGACGGCGTCTTCGTGCGAGGGGGAAAGCAACGTGATGATTTCGAACCACGACGGTGGTCTGGCGGCTTGGTTTTGTTCCGGGGGGGCGGGGCACCTCTTCTTGCTGACTCGACAGCAATCCCTGAAACGAGTACGGAGCGTGGTGCCGTGTGGCAGGTTGGAGGTCCCCGCACACGAGAGAGGCGTGCTGAGTGGCGGGTTGGAGGTCCCCGCGCACGCGAGAGTGGCGTCCAATGGCGGAAGTGGCGAGGCCCCCGCGCATTGGGTTGCTCCGGAGTTGGTGTTTTTCATGCCGTCGGGCGGTCGGTTTGGGTGCGGCAGCACTGCGGCGTTGGGTCCTGCACGGCAGGGGTCTCTTGGTGTGGTGGTGTCTGCCCCTTCTGCTTCTCTATCAACGCTGGATCACTTCAGTTGTTTCGATAGCCGCAAGAGTGCAATGGTAGGTGGAAGCTGCAGTTGTGCCTTTTCTCCTCTGTCGTCGTTGTGAATAGAGTTTGGTCGTGTTGATGTCCCAATCCAACCGGCCAACGAGTATAGTTGAGCGGTAACCCGTGTTGACGTCCCAATCCAACCGGACGAGCTTGTTGTTTTTTTTCTTTTTGTTTCCTGCCTATGGCCTCCCAGGGCCGTAGTCTTGTATTTTTCTACTATATCAATAGAAACGCACTCGTCGAGTGCCGTTCGTTCAAAAATATATATTTGACCTTGCATACAGTTAACGTAGGATTCGGAGTGAAGCATCTATATCATGCATGTTTATCCCTGAATTGTTGAATGATAGCAGCTTACCAATTCACTCACGCTGGCTAATAACTAAGCTAATAAATAAGTAGGTAGAAAAGAAGTGACATAACGTACGCGGCTAGCAGTGGACAATTAGCAACGCGTCTTGTTTTAGTTTTAGCGGGTCAAACGGCAAACAGTCAAAAGCAAGCAGATGACAACCGGCCGGCCAGCCTCTTCTGCGGCGACTTTGATCAAATACAAATACAAACGGGTATGCAAAATCAAATCAAATCAAATCAAATGAAACGTGTGGGTCGATCGATATGCATGCATGCCTCCTTGTACGCGGCATCCATCCTCCTATAATATATTTATTTAATTTATTAATAGCCTATTAACAATAATGAACAGACATGCATCTACCGTACCAGGGTTGTGTGTGTGTGTGTGAAGAGGCCAGGGTTTTAGACAAATTAAAGCTAGCGTTGACACATGCATCATAATGAATAAGGACCATGCATTCTGTTGCTCGCTAGATACTGGCCGGAGTAGATATAGATCGATCAGCTCGTCGACTTTGACCACCACTTGCCTTGCCTATTGCCTTGATAATTAATCATAATTATATATTAACTAGAGTACTAACTAGAGCAGCAAGCTAATTTAACTGTAGATTAATTCGGCACGCATGCATGATACTTGTGTTATAAACTATACCATGCAAGCTAAGCTAGCGCCGACCAAATTAAAACAAACTAATAACAGATAGATGTGCTGCCTGCCCATGCATACCGCAGCCCAACAAGAACAGACGATATATGCAGCTAGCAGCCCATTATCCGACCATTATCCAAAATTACCTTTTTATTTGTCCCCCACTCCGTGAGATCTGGCCATTATATTCTATATACTTCCTCCGTTTTTTTATTAGGTTTGTCATAAGTTAAACTACTTGACTAACTTTGACCACATCTATACAAAAATATATCAACAAATACTATCCAACATATACACTAGCAACATATCTATACTTCATGGTCGATTCAATTAAAACAAATTTGGTATTGAAATGTTATTACTTTTCTCTATAAATAAATTTGATTAAAGTTTACCAAGTTTGTCTTATTAGAACAAATCTAATATAATATGTAAATAGAAATCGATGGAGTATTTCTTCTTCATTCGAATCTGCATGTTGCTTCAATTCGCACAGCACACACTAATAATCATGTCTTCTTCCTTCTAAATAACACTCTTGCTACTACTTCTCCCGTAATTTAAGACCTAATAGTCTCAGCTTACCATGCTCACTTACCATCTCTTAGCTAGGACTTTGGAGCAGAACAACCAAGTAGAGAAGTAATGAACTACAGGGACTAGCAATATCACACGATAGACATCAATCACATTCTAAATTAAAGTGCGAGAATCACCCTGCTACTATAAAGTTACAAGCTAGCAAGATAGCGTAATTTCAATCCCATACGAATCTTGTAAATTCATGCAAATTAACCCCTAAGAAAATAAGTGTTGGGATAATAGCAGTAACAAAATTATGAATACCATCTGTTGCTATACATCATGGCAAAAGATCCACAAAAAGGAAACTCCAAGGAATATTTCATTTAATGCTTTATGAAAATGGGCAGTACAACCTTATCGACAAGGTGGCGGTGACATCAATAGGGAACGCATACCGTCCGATCCAAAATAGAATTTGTAGCAGGATCTATGTTGGACACTTTTTAAATTAGTTCCAATGATGAATATAATAAGAATTATATTACATTGGATTGGCAACACAGGATTGAGATGCCACTAGATTTAGTATTTTAAAAAAAATACTATCATTGAACATTTTAATTAGGATCCGAGCTGGTCATCTGTTCTTTCCATTATATTATTTCTCTTTTCTTTGGAACAGATATATTGTTTCACAGTAATTGCTAGTTTGTAGATATTTTGGATACGGTACCAGTGTCAACAATGACTTATATTTTGGCAGAACTGATATATCATTAACTAAAAAGCAATAGCTGTTGCAGCAAAAATATTATGGTACTGGTGGTGAGGCATGGACATCCACGAAACCAAAGCAGTACCTGATCTTCTCTATAGCAATACCACCAAAGTACATGGGTAAAATGGTGTCATGTGAACCTTAACAACAGTTTAATTGTGCATAATTTCATGTTCCTGCTAAGCCACCAAGCGCTCAACCTAGTATTTATTATTTTGATAATACGAATATATATATGCAGATGCAGGTGCAGCTGATATCCCAATAAGTATATGGGATATATATATATGCTGCTTCGGAATTGTGTATCTTGATATAGGTTTCTTTATATATGGAACTTCTAAATATCACGGTAATGCTACTAACTCGATTATAGAAAAATGTATATGATCGAAGAGCCATTAATTCCTGGCATATGTTCAAGTAGTAAGAGATGGAGGTGTCAACTAAAAATGTAAGTAATTCTTCCCAATAAAATAGAAATATTATTCCACTACACATGTGAAAAAAAAACATATGAATTTTCCGTTGGTATAGTATGTTACCAGAAGCCAACGCTCTCACAATGCAACTGTCAGCCGAACACGCCAGAGAAGCGGTTCA
The DNA here is from genome assembly GCF_016808335.1 of Panicum virgatum. Lineage (NCBI taxonomy): Eukaryota > Viridiplantae > Streptophyta > Magnoliopsida > Poales > Poaceae > Panicum > Panicum virgatum. The sequence continues at coordinate 52,707,786 of NC_053150.1, forward strand.
CTGAGCTAGCCGGGTTCGAGTCATGGCACAAGCCTCTTAAGATGAAATTCAAGAAGACGTCTCTCCCCCTTGTCGAGGTTTTTTTAATATGTGTTACCATAAAATAATTTTTGTTAACAAATTGAAGAATATCAAGCAAATGTTAATCTAGGTTACCCAGGGATTAGTGGGCAAAGAAATTTGACATTCAAATCTTTCCAAAATAATGAACTAGCTAGTTTGGATAAAGTGAAGGCCGGGGGGGGGGGGGGTACCAAACCTCTTCCATACAAATTGCAAGGTGCAGTGCAAGACTATAACCAAACGAGCCTAGTTATAACTGCCAAGAACAAAGCCTATTTCGTCTATAAAAAAAGGGAGGAAACCCAACAAACGCTGTGTGCCTCTCCGGTGAAGGTCTGAAGAAAAACGATGCAACCTTCTTGCATTGATCTCCAGTGAATTGGCACTCTCCAAACTTACAATAAGGTTCGTTGTCCCCAGACTTTAAAAGAACTGAAACAGACTAATTCCTGCTATGAAATCTGTATTACAAAGTACTTTTAGTAGGCATGCATATACATTCAGTCTTTTGGGCCCTAGAATTTGTAGAGTTAGAGTAATTAAACAAGCCACAGTTGGCCCCATTTTACTATGATGCCAACTTATTAGAGTACTGGCTATATATAGCCGCAGTACCATTTAACCAAAACCAAAATTAAACAAGCATCCATCTATCACACTAATTTGTAGTTACATATGCCAATTGATGTACAACTAACAGTTGTCAGCAGCATGAGTTTGATTACTAGCTGTTCCTTTTATTCGTTTTAGATAAAGCTAAGGAAATACAGCAATCAAACTCATGCATGCGCTGTTTTTGAGAAGCATGGGCGCCGTTTTATATGTATATGCTGATATACTGTGATACACATCATCATACCTGAAGTACTACATCAATGGCTTTCTTCTGATCACATCTATCTGCCAGTGCCAGGCCATTATTATTACGTACCGAAGTGCGTGGTGGATGTCGACGACGACAGTAGCGATCTCTTGCCGTTGGCTGCTTGCCTGTCGAGCGGCACGGCGGCCTGGTGGCCGGCGAAGAGCGAGAGGTGGCCGATGAGCTTGTCCTTCCGGGAGAAGGAGGTGCCGCAGGAGCAGACCCAGCGGTGGTCGCCGCAGTGCTTCTCGTGCGTGCGGAGGTCGGAGAGCACGGAGAAGTGCTTGCGGTTGCAGCGGTTGCAGACGTACATCTTGGGGCAGTGGCTGCGCTTGTAGTGGTTCTTGGCGCAGATCACCGACTTGAGCGGCAGGAACTTGGCGTGCTTCCGGTTCCACCGGCACCCCTCCTGGGGGCACGAGTAGTAGGACCTGCTGGCTCTCGCCGCCGCCGCCGTGGCGTCTCCTCCCCCGCCGGCCTTGCCCTTGGCCGGGTTCGCCAGCGCCGCGCTGCTCTTGTACTCGTCGCCGTGCGCGCGCATGTGCATCCGCAGGTTGGCGTCGCGCTTGAACCCCTTGCCGCACACCTGGCAGTAGTGCGTGTACTTGGCCAGCAGCTCCGCCGCGTCCAGCTCTATGATCGTGCTGGTGCCGGCGGCCTCCTCCGCGGCCATGGCCGCCGCAGTCGTCGTCGAGGGCTGCGACTGCGACTGCGACGATGATGGCACGGCCGCCGCAACGACGACGGCTGATGTCTTGGTGTCGATACGGTTGCCGTAGCCGTAGCCGCCGCGGTGGTGGTGCTGCTGCCACTGCTGCTGCATGACGGCCGCCGCCTGCTGGTAGTCGCCGCAGGCAGTATCCGCTATGCCGCCGTTCTGGGCATGGCCAACGGCGGCGGCGGCGATACTGCTAACCCCCGGCGGCGCCGCGTTAGCGGTGGTGGAGGATTGAGCGCCGTGGCTGCAAAGCTGCTGGAAGGCGTACATCATCGAGGAGGCGGCGGTGATGATCTCCTGGATGACGGCGCCGGCGCTGGACACGGCGGCGACGGTTCCCCCGGGTCGATCGTGCTCCATCGCGAGACCGACGAGCGGCTGCAGCTGCTGCACCTTGTCCCTCAGCAAGGAAAGGTTGTAGAGCAGCGCGTGGCAGTGCGCGTCGGCCGAATCGGACGCCGCCGGCGGCTCCATGAACCCGCCGCCGCCGCCGTCCATGCCATCGAGGGCGTGGTGGAACAGCTGTTGCTGCTGGTGGTGGTGATTCTGCAGGAAATAGGGGTTGTTGTTCGTCCCTCCTCCGATCATGCTGGCTAGCTTTGGTACTGTCTCGATCTGAGGCTTATTTGGCTCGCGATTTTGCGCATGCGATATGAAACCTGCTGCGGAGCTCTGAGGGAGATCGAATTGGCGGTCAATGGAAGGCAAGATGGGATGGGATGGGGGAGGGGGATGGAGAATTGGAGATCGCGGCGGCCCTGGCGGAGGAGGTCAACTGCCCAAGCTAAGGGGTGGGCATGCACTTGACAACATCCCTACTTGAAGCCTCCCTCAAATGACACCCAGCCCGAAAGGTGACACCCACTGTTTATATATGCATGACTAGCTAACATGTCAGAAATAGAATAAACTACTACATACATGTTCATGTTCATACCTCTCTCTCTCTCTCCCAACTGTCCTATGGTGGACAGTGCAAGAACAGGCAGGAATATGTTTGCCCAAAAAAAAAAAGAACAGGCAGGAATATATTGCTGGCGTATTTTAGTCCAATCATGTATTCTTGTCTCAGCTCAAATGTTTGTTTAACTAGCTAGGTTGGTTCTTTGTAGGAAATATATAATTAACACTACTAGAAAACGGGCCATGGGAACCAGTTGGAAATGGCCTTAGGCACCGGTTTTCCAACCGGTTCCGCCAACCAAGACCAATGACCTCGCCTTAGGACACCGGGTATTTAACCCGGTGCCTTAGGCACCCATTAGTACCGGTTGGAAAGTCCAACCGGTACCAAAAAGGCTGCCACGCTGACGCAAGGTGGCAGCCCCTTTGGTACCGGTTGGTCTTTCCAACCGGTACCAATGACCTTTTTCTTTTTTTCCCCAAATCCTTAGGCATCGAAAGGATTCATGCCATTCGTACTTAAGCTGAATCTTATATTCCTCGCATCATTTGCAAATGTTGGGAATGTTCTGTCCACTTTTCTCCGCTGCGACCCATCAGCGGGGTGTCTCAACATATTGTCTTGCTTACGTTCTTCTTTGTGCCATCGCATCAATTTAGCATTCGTTTTGTTTATGAACAAACGTTTCAGGCGTGGTATTAGAGGAAAATACCACATCACCTTGGCAGGCACCCTCTTCTTGACACGCATCCCCTCAACGTCGCCTGGATCATCTCGAGGGATCTTATACCGGCATGCGTTGCATACAGAGCATGAATCCAAATTTTCATACTCACCTCGATATAGGATGCAGTCATTAGGCCAAGCATGTATCTTCTGTGCCTCTAATGCTAGAGGACAAACAACTTTTTTGCCTCGTATGTTGTCTCCGGCAAGGTGTTACCCTCAGGGAGTAAGTTTTTTATAAGTTTCAGCAACTCCTCGAATCCCTTATCAGACAAACCATTTGATGCCTTCCATTGCAATAATTCCAATGTGGTACCCAACTTCTTTTGGTCTTGTTTGCAATCAGGGTACAACAATATTCTGTAGTACTCCAACATACGTTTCATATCTCTCGATTCCTTTTCTGTTTCGCAATCTTCCTCAACTTCGCGCAGCATCTGACAAAGATCATCTTCTACAACGTATCCTTCAGTATCTTCTTCAGGCTCACCCATTGAAGTGTCATTGAAAAAAGAATTATAATTGGCTGCAAAGTCAGAATTCCTGTCCTCTTCTTCTACATTATTATCCAGCACAATTCCCCTTTCGCCATGCTTGGTCCAAACATAGTAGTTCGGCATGAAACTACTATTGAACAAGTGACTATGGATGGTTCTTGATGATGAGTAATCCTTCTCATTCTTATAGAATTTGCATGGACAACGAACGAAACCGCCATACTTGTGTTTCTCGGCCGCTTCTATGAATTCATGCACGCCATCCATGAACTCCTTTGAACGCCGATCGGCCATGTACATCCATTGCCGACTCATCTGGGTCCACAATACATTTATATACATCATTGTACTGTACAAATAGTTCATTCATACTACCAATTTATAACAATATATTTATATAATTGATAATGCATATAACTATAATAAATAGATACTATTCACTTCTCAAATAAATTGATAAAACATATAAATACAATAATTTGATAGTATTCAAATATCAAATAAATTGATAACCCATATAACTACAATAAGATGCTACAAATAAAAATAATTATCACATGTATAAACTAAATCAAGTAATAATTGTTTCTAAAAATTAATTGCTAAGTTATAAAGAAAAATAACTAACCTTTTTTTCAAACAAAAAGCAAAAATTCGCCTTCCCTCACCTCACTCAGCTGCCATGAACAGTGAGTTCACGGTAGCTTGAGGGGGGAGGGGCTGGGGTATTTATAGGCTCGGGCCAAAGGCACCGGTTGGTTTCAATGACCCGGTGCTAAATTTTGTTCAATAGCACCGGGTCAAGGCACCAACCGGTGCCTTAGGCCCGAGCTCCTGACAGCTGCCACGTTTCATCACCATAGGAATCGGTTATTACCATCAACCTGTGCTTATAGCGCTGCCTTCATTTGGTACCGGGTGGTGGTTCAAACCGGTGCCTATACTGACGCATTGGAACCGGTTGGAACCACCACCCGGTGCCAATTGTCCTCCACTAGGTTGGTCCAAGGCCAAAGGTACCAGATGGTATTGCAGCCGGTACCGATGGGTAACATCGATACCGGCTGCAACAGCAGCTGGTACCTTTGGACTGAACCGATGGCCCGTTTTCTAGTAGTGTAAGGTTGCTTTATTGGCCCTGTTGGGCCGGGAGTTGATAAACTATTTATTTGATTGCTTCTCCAAGGCAGCAGCTCAGCAAAGGAAAGCGCATCTATCTATCGATACTATATATATCTTATGTTAAAAAGATAAATAAACGAGATTGAATGCACAATTTGTCAAAGCAGGGTCACTGACATATGGGACCATCTCCTTCCAGATCTACCGATAGATTAGTGCACTTGGTGTTCAGGACTGGCCAGTGGCCACTGCACTGGAATAAAAATGCATGGACCTGGAGTAGTAGTTGTTTTGGAAACTTGGAATGCAAACTATGGCCCTGTTTAGTTGTTTACATGTAAACACAAAAATGCCGTAAACGCATTATTTTGTAACGGAATCTTGCTAATTTGAAGCACTAAATGAAGTCTATTTACAAAACTTTTTGCATGGATGAGCTGTAAATCGCGAGACGAATCTAATGAGCCTACTTAATCCATGATTTGCAACAGTGATGCTACAGTAACCACCCGCTAATTATTGATTAAACATGGATTAATTAGCATCATTAGATTCGTCTCGCGATTTACAACCCATCTATGTAAAAAATTTTGCAAATAGACTTCATTTAGTACTTCAAATGACTAAGATTCCTTTGCAAATTTTTTTTGCAAAATGAACTGAACAGACCCTATATATTATATATATTATAGGGCATGTTGTGCGAGGCTTTATCCAGGACGATGGAGCCGCTCTGCTCTTCTTAATTATGTATAATTTTCCCCTGACAGTGTTACCAACTACTAGATAGCAGCTCGCTAGCTAGTACGTATAGTAAGCCCCTGAGAATGCGAAATTAATAAGTAATTAAAAACAGTAACCCCCTGAGAATGCGAAATTAATAAGTAATTAAAAACAGTCACAGTGGTGTGCCACACGCCCATATATCTCCTAATACGAATTTGCACCAAAAGCTGACCTTCGAGCATGCCATGTCATCATCTTTTACCGGCCGTCGGATGGGCTGGCCAATGGTCCAGATTGTGTGAGTGCCATTCATTTTTCAGAAAACTCTCGAACATTAGATAAATCAACCCGCAGTCGCCTCCTCTCATAGGGCTTTTTTGCGAAAAAAAGTCCTCTCCTTTTAGCGAAATCAACCCATAGCACGACCACCTCTCTCAGGTAATTTTACAAAAGAACCCTTAACTTTCTCAAAATCAATCCACAGTCAAGAAACTTTGTAAATAAAACCTTAAATTTTTGTTGAATCAACCCGCCGTCCTGATCCTCTCTCAACACATTTTTTTTTGAAAAGTACATTGTAGTAGTTTTCTTTTTGAAAAGTACACTGTAGTAGTTGTTATGTAAATCAACCTAATATATGCAGGAGGTGTCTATCTTCCACAGCAAGAATTCAAGACACTTTGCAAAGCTGCTATGGCATCTTTTTCTTTTTCTTCTTCTTCTTAATTTCTAGTTTAATTTTAGACCAGCCGCAAGCTACTTCATGTTTCTCACATTAAACTTGATCGAGTGCTTAGTGGGGGAATGAAACAAGTTTGAAGAGAGATAGCTACTTAGAGATCTCTAATTTACCTGATGGGAGTGAGTTTTAATGAGATAGGGAATGAGTCTCATTTGCAGCTTCTCACCGCCACCATCTTTCCTGACTCGCCGGCCGCCATGAGGCGCTGAATTGACCAGGAACTGGTAAGCGAAAATCCCATCTCTGCCCTCATACTTTTAACTGGTGGCGGTAAATAATGAATCGACATTAGTCAAAAAGGACACTTTGCTAAGCATTGACAGGCACTTGCTTTGTGCAATTGATGAACGTTTCAATGCATATATGCTAAAAAAAAACGTTTCAATGCATATGCATATATACTCCAATTTTTTTCAGCAAATAAACTTAATGGTGGTGTGCACGCACATCGTATATGTGATGATGATGCGTTAGTGATTGAAAAAATAATAATAGTGAAAGAGTAGACCTGTTCGTGAGGGCATCGTGCTCTACGTTTCAGACAGAAATGAGGTTCAACAGATGTCAGCAAATAAAATAATCAGTCTGCCAGAAAAAAAAATGGAGAAACCATGTATACAGTATGACTGGATAAACTCCAGTCCACGGCACACTCGGCCTCTTCAAGATTCATTCGCCTGGATATATTTCAGCACACATTTGTGCACTAGCTAAAATTTGGAGTGAACACTGGCCAAGAAAATACGGGCCACACAGCCAATCTCTACAAGAAACCTCAACTAAAACAAACACAGGAGGATGCATTGCAGCTTTTTCACCTAGGATTGGTGCTGTGACTGTGAGACTTCTGTTTCGCCTTTGCCTTCTCTATCAGGGGCTTCAACTGCTTCTTCTCCTCGAGAATCTTGAGGAAATTGAACAAGAATGGCACGTAGTTGTGCTTCCTCCTCACGTTCTCCGTCTTCCACTTCTTCAACTTCTCTTCCTCCATTATGATCTTCTCTGTCACAGCCTCGATCTGAGCAGCTACCTCTGCTAGAGACTGCTCGACAGATGGCACATGCCTGCTGGCAGAAGGATCACTCATCTGCTGCAACAGGCTCTCCCTCTTCCTCTGGAGGTCTTTGAGCTCTGCTGTGTACATCTCCTTCCGGTTCTTTAAGATTGCCATCACACTGAATCTTATCTCATTCTGAGAGAACCGGTCAATGTGCTCTTGAATCACAGGCTGCGCCACCCTAAGCCACCCCGCCTCATCAGCACCACCTGGGTATTTACCCAGGCTTATCGGCCCTTCCTTGAGTCCATCAAGCTCATACAGGACACCATCCACTGGAACATAGCTTATGAAGTGGTAAACATCATCATCCTTGCTAGATGGTTTCTGCTCCTCGGGGACCTCTGACCTCGCAAATGAGTTGTTTAACATGCGGATGCTTGCGCAATTGACTATGGCCAATCCCTTGAGCTCGGGTGGCAAGTCCTTTGCAAAATCCTTTAGCCTTTTAAGCTCGTCACTAAGGGTGATGCCAGGTGAGTTCAAGAGAACAGAAAGGATAGCTTGAGTTGCACACGCATTATTAATTATCTGCAAGTGAAGAGCAGGCTTGATTTTAAAAGATGCAGATGAATAAAGGTGGCAGAAGTAGCCTGGCAACTCAATGCTTCTGACCTGATTGGCAAAGAAAAGGTTTGGGATTGCATCCTTGATGACAGGACGCTCATCCTTTTCTGGAGGTCGCCATTTGTACAGTACTATGAGCCCATATATTGGCCTAGCAAATGCCAACAGAAGTTAGGTGAATTTAGAAGGAAAAAAGAAGCACTATTCACGCTAATGCTAGACGTAGGATAACATACTGAAGATCACTGAGCGCATCCAGGTCAAGTGAGTAGAGTTCATCAACCTAATAAGGGAAAAAAAATAACATAACATAGCATATCATACTCTGCTGGCTTTTCTGGATGTAAAACAAATAACAAGTTTCACAAAAGAAAGAAGAAGAGGCAGAACCTCACTCTTGTTTCCCAAAACATTAAATTTATGTTCTATATTGTTGCACAATATATGTAGGTTTAGCATTTACTATTTAGCAGAGGTTAAAAACTTTAAAAAAGTACGACAAAAGGCCACAGGGATCAATAGAAGAAGGAGAAACAGTTATCACTATGTTACTATCTGTTTATGCTAAGGTGACAGCAATGCTTCAAATTAATTTTGTCGTGGGCTTGTAAAAGGTTGTTTACATGGTTCAGGTAGCCTAGAGAGGTATGTTAAACTAATGTCATGATGCCCATTTATATGTTTTAGGGGACCCTAACATCTTGCAAGGGCTGTTTTATCATACAAATATCTGTTTCCATCACAAATTGTAGCATGCAACGTCTGTCATAAAGTATGAAACAAGCAAAACTTTGTCAGATATCCTCATTGTTAGTGCCAGTGTGGATAATTGCTACCGATTCCATTCCATGAACAGGTGCTCATTTTGGTACGGTGCATACACACCAGAATCACAATCCAACTGTATAAGTATAACCATGAAAAGGTTGGGTGACTGTTTGCTAACCATCGGCATTTATCAAGAAGATAGACTCGTAGAGTGGAAGTAGTTGATTACTTACTTGAAGACCCTTCAGTTGCATCTGCTGCAACAGGTCTGTAAAAACACCTGCAGCAAGATAAAATGCTCATGAGTTTCCAGAAAGGTGGTCAAACAAATACAAGGTGCAACAAGGAATGAAGAGTATGCAGTTGAGCTGGTTGACATATATCATCAAGTGGAGGAAGAGAGTTCTAGGATCTATAAATTATTTTAACACATTCCGACCACAAATGCATAAGATAGGAAATTATAAATTGAGAATAACCATTCAGTTAGTCTGACAAAATCCAAAATGAAAAGGCAGAAACACTGCGAATTACAAAATGAGAATGGCCATCATGTTACTCCAGATACAAAGTCCTAAAACACCTGGGCGCTCTCCTAAAGTAGCTGACAGATGTAGACAGCTAAGCATGCACATCTCAATTTTCCAACCTTACTAAAGTCAGTTGCAACTCACATGTACTGTTACGAGGTATGTACATTCTTCTAATAATGTATGTAAATAAGAAACACTACTACAGACAGACTGGTCTGAATGTTATAGTATCAGCATCCAGTGAAAATAACATGACAATATGTGTTCATCAATTAGCACCAGATAAGGACCGTGCACACATAACACATGTAGTATTAATCAGTAGAGATGGGCAAAAAGGCTAGTCAGAGCTATGGTGGAATGGAACCTTATCAAGTGTGACATGTGTGGAACGTGTTTAAAAAAAAGAACAACTTTGCAATGTATAACTGCTTGGCAACAGAAAATAAACTTACCGGGATCATTCTCGATCGCAGCCCAAGACATGTTGAGACGGTCGCTCCAATTCTGCACGTAGAAAACGACAGCAATAAAGATGCATTGCAGAAATTGGCTGTAGCAGATAGGCTATGAGCATAAATAAAAGTGTGAGGAACCCATTCTACGTTTGCTCCAGCAGCTTCTGAACATAGATGCAATTCCCAAATCGGATAAATGAAAAAAAGGTAGTCACTGAATTGGGGCTTGGAACCCTGAACCGAGCGTCTGGCTGGCTTAGTGTGGTCAATCAGGGGCGTAAGCAGTACAGGACAGGGCGTACATGTTTTGCAAAAAATCGAAGTTAGTAGGTAAAATATATGGTCAGATCCGAATACAAATAGCATATGTCGGGGGTTCAGGTGTTCGAATTCGCAGCTTCAGGCAGTGGCGGAAGCAGCATTCAAACCTTGGTTAGTCCTGACCAAATTTTTGAACATGCAATTCGGTATAATCCAATACACAATACGGTTCTTCATGCTCTCTCAAGTCCCAACACTAGCAGTAGCAGATAACATCCAATCTACATATCAGGCAAAAATGCAAAAACTGAAAAGAGAGATGAAATTAGAGCTCACCACTGAATGAGATGAGAGAGACGAAGACGGCGAACCGACAGGCGCCCTGGCCGCAGCGATTTTCGGCCGAAACCCTAGCTCCGGCCGTCCGTCGGCTGCTTGGCACTCCGAGGCGGGGCCGCGAGGGAGAGCATGGAGCAGGGCAGCAGCGAGCGGCGCGGGCGGAGGAGGTGCAGCAGGGTAGCAGGAAGGGGCCGCGGAGGTGCGGAGGCCGGAGGGCGGGCGCGGGGCGGCGGCGCTTCGGCGCCTGGGAAGAGGAGGCGCGGTGGGCAGGTCGCCAACTCCAACTTGTAATCCTCTCGGCGAGGTAAACGTATGTGGTGCAAACCACCACCTCTGTAACATCCCATAAAAACTACAATAAAAAAGTTATCTAAATTCATCAAAAACATCACACATATATATAATATGATGATACATAACTTTATAAAATATTTTGTCCAAACTCGACTTCATCTGTGAGATATAAAAATAATAAATTTCTAACAAATTATTTGGATAGATTTCTGATTTGAAATTTGTTATTTTTAATATCCCTCTATATCTTAATAGACGACGTTTCAAACCAACAAATTGCACTAAAATGAACTAACATTTCTTGTCTTAACGACAAGTAAAAAGATATGAAGAGAGTATCTCACAAACGAAGTCGAATTTGAACAAGATATTTTACAAAATTGTGTATCATCATATCATCTACATGTGTGATTTTTTTAGTAAATTTATACAACTTTTTTTACTGTGGTTTGTACGGGTTTTTACGAAGTTGTAGTTTCCACCAGATATGTTCTCAAGGCAGAAGATGTATTTTGGGCCGGCCTATTTGCTCATTTCTTGAGTTTGGGTCACACTATTATTCTTTAGGTACTATTATTATTATTTTTATTTGCCTACCAGGCGCTATCCGAGGTGACGCGATTAACCACGAGTGGATCGGTCACTAAAGGGTATGGTAGTAAAATATAAAAAATTGAAATATTTATTTAAAACATAGACTACTAGTATATTTAAATAAATATTCCACTATATGTGATAATTTAATTGTCAGTCATACTCACACGTGCCACTCCTAATGTTTGTCTCTCTACCACAACTGGAGTATTGGCTGCAAAGGAAGGGAAGGAAAGAAAGGGGATGGGCCAGACGAAAGTCTGGGCACCACTCGCTCTGCTTGGAGAGGAAAGGAAGCGTTTTTTTTTTTCTTTTTTATATTTAAAATAAATCAAAATTTCAAAAATATGTGGTCGTTTCAGGAAATTGCGAAAATGGGCCCTGTCGCCCATGGGGTGGGCGACAGGCCCCCTTGGCCCCCTGTCGCCCAGGCAACGGGCGACAGGGACCTTTCTGTATTTATTTTTCGAATTTTTTCTTCGAACAAGTCCCTGGCGGGGGATGTGGTGCAGGGGGGCCGGTCGCCCCCCAACGGGCGATAGGGGGGCTTGCCCCCCCCACGGGCGACAGGGCAGGGCTGCCCTATTTAAACCCCCCTCCCCTCTCACCCCTCATTCTATTCTCTAAAATTCCAGAAAAAATAGAAAAAATAAAAGAGAGGGGTGAGAAGAAGGAAAGCGGCGAAGCCCTGCCGAAGTGCGCATCTGTGATCTACAGGTATTAACATTTGACCTTTCATTGTGATTTTCTTATGAATCAGAGTAGAAGTAATCTTTATATATTGAAATATTGGATCGTAATCTTAGAATAATAGTAGCTATTGTTATTTCAGCATTTCGCCATGGCTGCCTCCAATTTTGGAGGTTTTTTCTGGATCGAAGAGAAATCTATTATAATACTTGATATGGTGAAAGATCTTGTGCTTAGAAAGAAGTTGGATCCACTTGCGGATGGTACGATAGAGATGGTTATGGCCAAAGTATTTGGGTTTCAAGTTTGCACACTGTTTCATGGTATTACAACGCAAGATCTAAAGGGACACCTGCTAGAACGCCGTAAGATATACATGCGTATATGTGAACTTGCGAATCATCCTAATGTTATTGGATTCTTAGAAAGTACTGCTAAGATATGGATGCGACCAGAGGTGTATGAGATACACATTAAGATAATTTTCATTCAGATCTAATATTTAAATATATTTTTAATTCATATTTTTGAAACTATAATATTATTCTGTATTTATATGCAAGGATTTTCCTGAGGACACGGAGTTGATTAACAAATCAATACCCAATTTCCGTAAATTGGTATTAATCTGTGGTGGCCCTATGTCTCAAACTAGACGAAGGAGGTGCCGAAGATCGTCGGGTAATACAACTTTGCATCCGCATGAACAGAGATCCGGAAGTTCATCAAGTCATACTGCACCACCTGCATCACGAACTTCTGTTAACCTCGACGACGACCAAGATGACTTCATGCCACCCAAACCATGGCCTCCAAGACCTGATCAGCGAACCGGAGGTTCGTCCAGTCGTACTCGACCACCTGCAGTACCATCTTGTGTTACCTGGGACGATGATGATGATTTCATGCCCCCCAAACCTTGGCCTCCAAGACCTGATCAGGGAACCAGAGGTTCGTCCAGTCGTAACGCACCACCTTCAGCACCATCTTGTGTTAACTGTCATGACGACGATGATGATTTTATGCCCCCCAAACCTTGGCCTCCAAGATAGGATCAGAGAACCGGAGATTCGTCCAAGTCTTCAAACTCTCGTGCAGCATCACCCTATGAGAACTCGGATGACGATGTAGATGATTTCATGACATGATCTATGATATGTGTTGTACTGAACATGGAAGTTTGCATTTGTTGTGTATAAATAAATGTTAGTTTACGGTTTCAATGTCTATAATTCGTACATAATGGAAAATGTGCGAGAGAACAGAGGCGTATGCATGAAAAGTAGTTAATAACAACGAGAAGACAACATCGTTGGTACCATAAGACATAAACGTTCGGCCACTATGTCATTACAAAGAAACATACGAGATACAAACATAAGTCATATCTAGCCACCCCGACGGTGTCAGACCCTCTTCGCCCTCTGCTGGGCATGGACATGGCCCTGCGAGTAGGTGTGACAATCCGGAGACCTCATTTGTCGCTGAGGACGCAGAGAAGGCTGCGGTGTCTGCTGCTGAGAGTAACCAAGTGGTGCTCCTCCTAGCTGTGAAGAGCCCAAGACATCAGGGTCACCTTGCTCTGCGGGTGAGAGGGAAGTGAAGTTGTCGAGATCTTCTAAGTTGAAGCCACCGCTATCTGGAACGAACGTGTCTGAGACGAACCCTGCGTAATATGTAACTGTAAACCAACATATGTTGCGTCTTAACTTTGTGAAAAAATTGAGAGTGTTATGTACCAGGTTGTGCTGAGGAAGAAGGTCCGACGCCCGCATCTGGATAGAATCCTACGCATAAAAAACTTGCACGTCAGTGTACACTATTGTAGTTCATAGTAACATGTAGAAAATGACATATGAATCATAAGCTAACCTAGGTAGGCTGGTGTCGATGGCGGCGGTCCCATCCCTGGGTACGGTCCCCCAACTGGCGCTGTCCCTCCAAACATTCCCATCCCCTACTGTGGGACGAAGTGGGATCCTTGTTGGCCCCAATGGCCAGTATGGCCGAAGGAAGAAGTGGGATCCAGTATGGCCACGTCTTGCAGCGTCGGAGTCAACTCCCCACATGGGAGGTGGAACGTGTGAGTCTCCGGCCTCCATCTATCCACTAGCGCCGTCAGGAGGGATCGGTCGAGCTTCACAATCCCACCCTCCACAAGACGGCCCAGAGTCAGTAGACCGCACTCATATAACCTGAAACAATGGAACAAACGAAGAAAAGTGAGTACAAATATTACAAATATTATAAAATAAACAATGGAACTAACATATAAAATTTAAATACATACCTTTCGACCCAATCTTGGTGTATAGAGATGACCTCTCCTGGTGGACGCGGTCGTAGCACTCCAAGGGCTCGGCGCTGAACTGCTGCGGCGAAAGACCGGTGGCTCGCGTCGATAACAGGGTCTAACAACGAGCCCATACCTGCATTAAAACATTCAAATAGGGTTGCACGATTAGTACAAAGGTAAACATACGTATAGAAACACATTCAACAATATAACACCTCATATGTTTTGGATTGTGCCACCAAACAACAGCACCGAGTCGACAGAATGAACTTACAATGGTGGTCTGAACGTAGGAGGTGCTCCATCTGTTGGATTTCCAGAAGCACCAGCGTCTGCATCACCGTGAATTGCATTCTGAGGACACCTTTTGTAGTTGTGACCCAATGCTCCACATTGGCTGCAACACTTTTGTGCCTTGCTTGCCTCGGACTCGTCCATACCATTTCTTATACGACGCGTTTGACGACGGCCTTTGCCTTTCTTAGCGGCTGGATCAGGAACATAAGACTTAACCGCCGTTTCCGTAATAAAGGGTCCAACTATGCCAATCCCGTATATTTCATGTCCCCAGGTGGATGTAGCTGCCTCCTTGCTGAAATAGGGTGACAAATACTCCGGGCTGCAACCCAGATTCTGCACAAGCGGCAATGACGTGCGAATAGGGCAAATACAATAACTTTGGCTTCATGTAGGTGCAGCGGGCAGTGCCATCTGCTCTAATTACACTATCCTATCTCTATGGATGCCACGACTAGTTCTATCCTTGCATAGCACCTCAAATCTATGTTCCCTTGTACCCATCGATATGACGCGGTGCTGTCTGGCCTTTGCTATCTGTTCTTGCATATATTGTGTCACTCTTGTGCAAAACTGAATTTGGGGGTTGCTAATATTTATGGTTGCAGCCATGTATCGCTCTCTGAAATACTTTATGCATCCATACAGCGGCGGAGGCAGCGGTGGGGCGGGAGGGGCTCAAACCCCCCTACCGCTGTGATCTCCATGAAGCCCCCCTAAGCCCCTCCTACAAATTTGAGAAGGAAGAAGAAGGAGGGGAGGGGCTAGAGGAGGAAGAAGCAGAAGCAGCCCCTCCTGCCGTGATTCCTGGCTCCGCCACTGCATCCATACATGATGAACTCAACAATTCCCACGAGAAGAAAGCCACGACAACATCGCATCACCATATTGAAACATTCTGTGTGGTTTGTTGTCTGGATACCGTACCGCATTCCGTTTGTATCATAAAGGAATGACCATTTCTCCTTCAGTGCACCTCGAATCCAATGCGAAAATGGCTTCTCCAAAGAAGCCCTTGCATCTGCTGACTGGTTACTGCTGGTTCCTGCTGCCCTTGCCTTCACTTGCTCCGCAGTTAGCTGATCAAGCATCTGCCACAAAGCATTAAATTTTCTCTGCTGATTCTGAGTGCACAACCTCTTGAACAAGTCCTTTAGTTCCTTGTTCTTGAAGTGGTCAAAGAAGTTTGCACCCATATGCCTAATGCACCACTTGTTTTGCACATCTAGCAATAATGGAGACATTGTTCCATTTCCGACTTGTAATTTCATAATTGCTTGTAGCAGACCTGCGTGCCAATCACTTATAAGGCACACATCTAGACGGGCGGCAACAACATGAATCTTCACTCGTTCGAGGAACCAATACCAACTTTCTGTGTTCTCATTCTCAACAAATGCAAATGCAACCGGTACTATTTGGTGGTTGCAGTCTACCCCGATTGCGGTGAGTATTTGCCCTTTGTACCTTCCAGTCAGAAATGTCCCATCAATGCATAAAACCGGAAGACAATACTGAAAAGCTCTCACACATGCACCTAGGCAAAAGAAGGCTCGAAGCAGAAAGCTTTGTCCCCTCCTCACGGTTGGCACGAGGTAAGTGTCATAGAAATTTCCAAGGTTTCTAGCAACAACATAGGATAACATTTGAGGTAGGTTATCATATGATGCCTCGTATGTGCCGAACCGCATCTCGAACACCTTTTGTTTAGCCCGCCATGCCTTCAAATAACTAATGATGTACTGGTAAGTTTGCTCAATATGTCGAACAATCATTTTTAGCTCATAATTTAGGTTGTCCATAATCAACCCATATATTTGCTTTGCAACAAAGTCGCATGATATATTGCGATGTGATACCTGAACTTCTGACAGCAAACAAGTGTGCTCTGTCACAATGGAACATTTCCAGTTCGACTTTCATCTACCCTTGAATGCATGTACTCGCCATGTACATCTAGCATTCACACACTTCACCTCATATTCTTTACTGCTAGACTTCACGACTCTAAATTCTCGCTTCAATGATGTTGCCCACATTCTCACAGCATCTTTTACTGCTTCAATGTTTGGATATGTTGCACCTTGCACCACCTCATTCCCTCTATACTCCCACTCCTGATGTCGTACGTCTTCTACGACATGATTGCCAAAACCATGCTCCTTCCACTCTTTTGGCAATGAGTACTGCTCGTCATCAGATGAGCCCTCATGTTCTTCCATCTCCATTACGGCATGGTCTTCTGCCTCCATCTCGTCCACGATGCTATGTATCCTCTCTCCCTCATTAGCAAGACCCTGTGGTCCGATGTTTGGGTTCTCTATCTCTTCTGACTCATCTTGCTCAATATAGTTTGTCTTCCTTTGAATACTCGGAGTTACTTGATCTGCACCACGTCTTTGAATACTCGGAGTTGCTTGATCTACACCATGTTGGATTTCATTTCGTATCTTCTCCCGAGTTTGAACAAGAATTGCCAGAGGCCACCCACGCTCAAGAACTACTTGCATGTTCTTCTGCCAGTCATCAATTCCCATAAATCACCTTCTACCTCCCAATTCACAAGAGCATGGACGGTCATCATATGTGCCTCCGGATCAACACGGAATCCACGCTGCAGCCACTTATATATAGAACCAAAACTCCTCTCTAGAGGTTTATCTATGGCGCTAGATGTGCACTTAAAGGCAGAAAGGTCTACTCCATTTGGTCAATACAAAATGTTACAGTTACCAAAAACACTTGAAACTACATCTTGCTCGACATATCTGTACATCACCAAATACTTATCGAGTCATAATCTTTACTTCACTACATTATTCAATCATCCGTACAAACTAAGTACGAATTTTAACTACAACATATGAGTATTCATAACTACGTGATAACACTCAAATTCTATACTGTATATCCGAAATTCTAGTCTAAATCATAACTAATTTATAAACACGTCTATAATAGTACTGCAATTGTAATAATAAACGCGTAATCTTAATTTCCTAAATAATTTACTACTACGTAACTAAGATATCCTTAAACTCCTAGTTAAATGGTTCTACTATAGCACTAATTAAATTTAATTACTCTACAATAGCAATGAAAAATATATAAGTTAAATATAATTACCTGCAGATCACAAGTGTACAATCCGGCAGGGCTTCACCGCTTCCCTTCTCCTCACCCCTCTCTTTTTTCTGGATTTTTGGTGGAATTTTTGGGCTCAAATGAGGAGGGAATGGGGGTGGAGGCCTTATATAGAGAGGGGGGACCCTGTCGCCCGATGGGAGGGCAACCGCCCCCCCTGTCGCCCGTTGGGGGGGGCGATCGGCCCCCTGCCGCCGAGTCCCCGCGCTGCGCTGCCCAGGGACCTGTTTGTAAATATTTTTTTACCAAAAGGGCCCGTCGCCCCCGCATGGGCGACAGGGTCCTGTCGCCCATGGGTGTCGCCCACCCATGGGCGACAGGGGCCCATTTTCGCAATTTCCTGAAACGACCACATATTTTTGAAATTTTGATTTATTTTAAATATAAAAAAGAAAAAAACGCGGAAAGGAAGGCTGTTTGTTTCCATGTCGAACAGGCCCACGCCTCACAAGTCCGTCCTCGAGCAGAAGGCCCTATTTGGCCCACCGCGCGATAAAGGTTACTTTCTCTCCTTTCTTCTTAATCTTCTTCTCATTTCTTCTTATTTATCTATTTATTTATTCCATCTTTTTTTTAGTACTCCTAATATTTCGGGCCTGCTTGGATTGATACCAACTAAACTATTTGGTT
The DNA here is from genome assembly GCF_016808335.1 of Panicum virgatum. NCBI lineage: Eukaryota > Viridiplantae > Streptophyta > Magnoliopsida > Poales > Poaceae > Panicum > Panicum virgatum. The sequence goes on from NC_053150.1 coordinate 52,726,074, forward strand.
GAGTGTCAAAATTTGTCCACCTCTCATAATTTCCCTACCAAAATGTGGGCAAGTTTTTTGCCCAAGATTTGACTAGCCAAAACTTTGACATGCCAAAATTTTGGCACCAATCCAAGCAGGTCATTCATCTATTGCATAAACGCATACATTTGGACAATCTGTAATGCAACATGCAGTAAGCAGGTCATTCATCTATTGCATAAACACATAAACAGTAGTTTATGCACCTGGCGCACGCACAGTACTGTGTGTACCATACTCCTACCGTGTGTTTGGTTGGAGAGCGGAGCGAGCCGGGTCGGAGCGGATCCGTCCTCGCGGCTGTTTGGATGGAAGACGAGTGGGTTGGGTTGGCTCCAGGAGAGAATATTCCGCCCAGATGTGGGTTGGCTCCGTCCTCCAAAAAATGGCGGACGGAGCCAACCCAGCTGGGTTCCGTCCCTCGCGCGTCGTTGTCTCCGTTTCGCTAGGACGTCTCGGCTTCTTTTGTTCCGAGCTCTAGCCATGGAGGGTGGGGGAGGGAGCGGAATCGGTGGACGTCGACGCCCGTGCCTGCCAACCATCCCCGCCCGCCCCCAGGCCCCAGCGCACGCAAGCCCACCCCGCCTCTCGCCGCCGCTCCACGCGACCCCGGCCCGCGCTCGCCGCCGCTCCAATGCCCGCCCAGAAGCGCCCGTCCGCGCCCTCCCCCTCCGCGGCCGCTGGCGCCGGCTCGCCCCCTCCCGCGTCCTCCCTGCCGCCGCCCGCGGCCGAGTCCGCGGAGAAGAAGCCAAAGCGGGAGGAGAACGGCGCTGAGGCCAACGGAAACGCCAACGGTGAGCGTGCCCCCCGCGCCGCCCCGCCCTCTCCGCTCGCCGACGGCGTCCTTCCTCCTAGATCTCGGCGCGCTGATTCCGACGCGAAGGCGGCGGCGGCGGAGGCGTCGGAGTCGGAGGCGGCGGACGCCGTGAACCAGGGGCACCCACGGGCAGCTCGCGGGGCGGCGGCGGCGGCCCACGGTGGCCCGAGCAGGGAAGCTCACGGGGGCAGCGGCGGGCGGGAGGCCGGGCCGGGGCGGGCGGACGCCATGGCGGGCGGAGGAGACCGGGGTGGAGACTTCGGCGGAGAGAAAAAAATAAAAAGAAAAAGAAAAAAGTGAGAGGTTGACAGGTGGGGTCCGTTGGTGGTAAGTGGGACCCTTGTTAACGGTGTTATCATGCCATCCAACTCGTATTCCCAATTCCTTCAACCAAACATGAAGTGGGTTCACCCCGTCCCCAAAATCAGAAGTACAACCAAACAATGAATGAGTCGGCTCCGTCCCTAAAATCCGGGTTGGATCCAACCCAACCTATTGATCCCGCAACCAAACACACGGCTATAGATGCGCAGCTAGCTAGCAAAAAATAAAAGTTGCGTGAGAATTGATTATTACTAGATTTATTTATTCTTGACGATCAAATCCAGTGGTACATAACTTTCAAAAAAAAAAAATCCAGTGGTACATAAGTATATATAACAAGACACAAGAGTACAAAGTCACAAAAAAAAGGTACAAGAGTACAACACCGACTGATGAAACATACGGAATTGAATGGTGACGAAGCAATGCAACAAGGATCGAATACTACAGTACAGTACTGTCAATCCAATACCAATTAGTTAACAATTAATTAAATGAGCAGGTGGCTAGGCCGGCTGGTGGAGGAGGAAGTCGGCGTCCTCCTGGAGCCTCTGCATCGGCTCCGGCTGCAGCGCCAGCTCGACGTCGATGCCTCCGTCGCCGGCGCGGGCCGGGTAGAGGTAGACCATGCCGTCGAACTTGTTGTTGCCGCCGCTGCGCACGCGCTCGGGCCTGCCGAAGCCGAAGTCGACGTCGTACACCTTGAAGCGCGGGGAGCTCCCCACGGCGACGCAGTTGGGCCCGGCGTCGCTGTAGTGGAAGAGCTTGGGCGCGGCCTCGTACTCCTCGAGCCTCCGCGTGACGGCGGCGGCGTCGTGGTCGTCGATGGCCTTCTGCAGCAGGCCGGCCGCCAGCTCGGGGGGCCCGCCCAGGAGCATCCCGGCGGGCACGCCCGTGAAGACGGCCTGGATGAGGTTGCCGAAGTAGGCGGGCGGGAGCGGCGGGTCGAGGCGGGCGCGGCAGTCGGCGAAGACGGCGAAGGCGGTGATGTCGGCGGGGCCGAGGCCGCGGGCGCGGGAGACGGCGCGCCAGAGGTGCGCGCCCAGGGACTGGAAGGTGGAGAAGGGCTTGGCGGCCGGCGGGAGCGCGGCGTTGGCGGCCGCCTTGATGCGCGCCACGGTCGCCGCCGGGAAGGAGAAGACGCGGGCCACCAGAGGCTTCTTGGGCCCGTTGGGGTCCGTCTTCTCGTGGGCCTCGGCGGACTCGGGGAGGTCCAGGCGCACGCGGACGGGCCGGGCCAGGGAGCGCTCGTGGATGGGCTGCGGCACCAGGGATGATGGGCTGCTCGTGCGGCAGAGCTGGGCCCAGTAGGACATGAAGTGCCAGGTCGAGGTGCCGTCCAGCACGGCGTGGTTGAAGGCGCAGCCCACGGCCAGGCCGTCCTTGAGCTTCGTCAGCTGCATGCATGCATGCATAGGAGCTTGGGTTGGGTTGGGTAACAATGCATACAAACCACCAAGATCTACTATTTACAATTTTACGACAGCAATACACTTCCACTGGTACTGTCAAGGGCCTGTTTCCTTTCCTAGAATTCTAGCAAAGGTACGTTTTCTATACTCCGCATCAAGACCTAAATTAAGTCTATCAGCAAAACCTCTACAGAGATGGGTGCAAATTTTCGCGATGAATCTAATGACGGTGCTACAGTAACCATTCTCTAATCACACAGTCAAGAGCCTCGTTAGATCCGTCTCATGCTATAGTAACCTATTTCTAGAGCTGGTTTTGTAAACTGACTTTATTTGACTCGTAATTAACGATCAAATTGTTACTATTCCTGAAATTCCAGGAAACCAAACAAACAAGCAAGCATGGGCGATGTAAAAAAAAATAGCAGCGAGTAGTAGTGAATGCAGCGGTGCATTTGTATTCAAGACTCATTTACTCTGGGATTTATTGCGGACCGGTCCACTTTGGGACCAGCTTCAAATAAAACTACTGCCATATCATCTTCCTATATATTCTAGTCTGATATACTCCGACTTACAAATACAGAACACTAATATATATAATTATAATTATATATATAACATCATCAAGGGATTTAATTTGTTTTGATTTTGGACGATAATCATGTGTATGTCGTATGCGCAGATCTATCTATCTATCTGGCATGCATGATGGCTGGCTGTGATATATGCACGCAAATAAATGATCCAAATATATATAATGCATATACGTATCGTATACTGACCTGGACAGCCAGCAGCGGGCGGCGGAGCCCCTCGAGGTTCATGACGCCGGTGTATGGCACCAGCTGCTGCATGACCCTCTCGCCGCAGTCCCCTCCGGATCCGGCGAGTTCGTCCACGGCGACGCCCTCGGCCTCGGCCTCCAGGACCTCGGCGCCCTCGTCGCCCTCCACGGCGAGCGCGCCGTCGGCGTCCTGGCGGATGCGGCCGGCGAGCGGGTAGAAGACGCGGAGCGCGTCGGAGAGCGCGGCCGTGATGCGCGCAGCGGCGTCGGGGAAGTCGACCGTGCGGTACAGGAGCAGCTTCTGGTTGTAGTAGAAGGTGATGTAGGGGAGGTCGAAGGTGGCCAGGACGCACCGGCTCTTGCCGGGCGCCACCGTGCGCCTGCCCGTCACGCTCACTGCTGCTACCTGCTCCTTGCTGCTGCTGCTGCCATTCTCGACGGCCGCCATTGTCGCTAGCTGTGCTTGCTTGCTTGTTACCTGCAGCTTCGAGCTGATGAGCTAGCTAGCACTAGTATGGTAGTGTGAAGGCAGGCAGCCAGGCAGTGAGAGGTGGGTGAGTGATATAGGGATAGATCCAGGAAGGATGGAGGAGGTGGTGGGTTGGGCATTAATGGAGGTGGTGGGGTGGAACACGTACGTACGTACGATGAGCTAGCGAGTGAGATCGATCGGGAGAGGAAAATGGCGGCCGGGGAAGAAGGAAAGAAGGATGGCAATGATGATGGGTTGGTGCTCGATCGATCAGTGCAGTGAGTGCTCTGCTGCTGGATGGGAGGCCAATGAATTGAAGGAGGAGGAAGAAAGGTCGTGTTTGGTTGCACCGTAAAAAAGTTTTGATGAAATTGTGATGTGATGGGTACCAAACATTTGGCCAAAGTGATGGCGATGGTTGATGGTTCGGTTGGAAGGAGGAGGTGCGCATTTATGACCGGAGCAGCCGGACTTGATGGTTGGCAGCAGCGGAGCATCACAGGCCAGAGGCTCTTCTTTTCCTTTTCCTTTGACCGTGTTTGGTTAGAAAAGCATGATTTTTTTTTCACTTTTATCATTAATTTAGAGTATCAAATAAAGTCTAATTATAAAACTATCTCCACAACCCTATGTAAATCGTGAGACGAATCTAATGAGGCCTTTAACCGCGTGATTAGAAGATAGTTACTGTAGCATCACTATATCAAACCATCAATTAATTACCGTCATTAGATTCATCTCGAAAAGTTACACCCGTCCCTGAAAAGATTTCGCAAATAGACTTTATTTAGTACTCCATGCATATGAGATTTTTTTCTCGAAAAATGTGCGCGAAATTTACCAAACACCGCCTTTGTTTGCCCGGCCGCCCGCGTCCGGGTAGCCGCTCCACGTCCGATCGATCCACCACCTAATTCATTAAGCGCCTCATTTGGAATTAAGGTATGCCACTTGCTCCGACGATCCTCCTCTACTATATATACAATGATGATGAATACCATTTACCAAAACCAAAAGATGCAAACAGCAAGGAGGAGTACTACATATGCATAGATATGACTATACAAATTTTGTATGCTTGTGGTTGTGTTTTTTCTCTATATATACTAACATAGAAGTACAGCACACGTGCATAGAAATATTTCATATACACTCTTGGGCAGAATATATATCGTGAAATGACCTCGCTCTGTTCGTTTGACTTGTCAGCCAACCAGCCAGTATTACGGTTCTCTCATACTAAATCAGCACCATCCACCAACTACCGTCCAACGAACACAGCGACACATGTACACATAAACATGAGAAGACAGTAAGGCAATCGTGAGTATTTGACTACACATGCAATTTTTTTAAAAGTATATGTAATCAGTAATCAACCTGAAAATTAGCAAATGAGCGAGTTTGTAATTAATACTGTGAGATGTGATCATTCTAAATTGCATGAATCCTCATTTGTACTTGGGAATACATTAAAAAAATTAATATCCATACGCCTGATATAATGGCTATGCAAATATTTTTCTGGATGAGCTGAACAATCCATTTTTGTGTCATCAATTGTGGAGGCTAGAGATGCAAACAGGGCGGGTTGTGCCGCAAACTCGCTGGGTAAGCCCGCGCGGCAAACTCGCTGTCCACGCGGATTTACCGAGCGGCGCCACGGGCCCCGCCACACAAGCCAGCCAGCAGGCTCCCTTGCGGCGGCAGTGACGCTTCTTGGGTTTAGGAGAACTCCGGCTCTAATCTTCATCAGGGGAATCAACCTTCCAATCGCTGTCCTGATACTACGTTGAAACAGGATGGGAGCATCTCGCGTTTCAAGCTAGCGCTCGCCGCGTTCTGAACTGTCTGGTCAAGCAAATCTCATGCTTCCCATTCCATATAATTATATTAATCCTATTGTGTTTCATGTTTTGATTTGCTTTCGTTGCTGCTCTATTTGATCAAGTGCCGTTGAAAGTTAGTAAGCTTGTTGATGGCAGTATATATGGAATTCACACTTACCGAGAAAAATTACTGAATCAAATACAGCTATACAGCATCGTTAAGCTCTTCGGAAAATTGAGATTGGCACCGTACTCCCTCAGTATTGGTAAAGGAAGTCGTTTAGGACAGCGGTATGATCTCCAAAACACAACTTTGACTTTTTATTTTTTTAAAAAATATTTATAGAAAAGTGATATATATAAACTTTTATGAAAATAATTTTCAAGACAAATCTATTCATATAATTTACATATTTGTAAACTCAACAACTTAAAAGTTATTGATGATTTATATTTCCAATGTTTGACCTAAACCTTGTACAAAACGACTTCCTTTACCAATACGGAGGGAGTATCTTTTTTTCTCATGTTCTTGTTCATTGGCTAGTTCACTTTGATCGGAGTTATACTTTGGCTGGTGTGGATCTTCAGTTGCATACTTGCAATTACTCAGTTAGCCTCCACCTGATGCAGTTGACATGCGCCTTTAGCTAACCAGCTGGCAGCTGCACATGCACGCTAGGTGCTGACGTGCAATGCTGGGCTTCCCGCAAAATCGGCTGCAGGAAAATTGGCGTCTTTTTTATTTTTATATTTTTTTTAAAAAAAATTACAGAAATATATTTTTGATTTTAGATTTTATTCTATACCCCTACCGCCCGGCAGGGAGGCGATAGGGACCTATATGTAAATAAAAATAAATTTGTTTTGCGTAGAGGTCCTTGGAGGGAGCCTGCCGCCCCCTGCCGGGCGTCAGGCCCCCTGCCGCCCCCTGCCGGGCGTCAGGCCCCCTGCCGCCCCACCAGTTGGCGGCAGGGGGCCTGCCGCCCGGCGGGGGGCGGCAGGCTTCCTCCCCAAATATAAAACTCCGCCCCTTCTCTCTGCGCTCTCATTTTCTGCCCACGAGATCCAGAGAGGGGAAGGGAGAGAGGAGGGGTGAGGGAGGTTAAAAAACCGGCGAAGCCCTGCAGGATTTTGGATCCGAACCGCAGGTAACCAATATTTCTCAACTTTTTCATTCCATATTTTTTTGTATGTTTAATTTTATGATTAGTATTTTTTATTATTGTAAGCACTTAGGGTTCGGATTAGTGGTTATAATTGAAGGCATAGTATATTTGTAGATATTAGATTAATTAAAATGAAATCTTTGCATGGCCAGATATGTCGAGCAAAGTGACATTTCAAGTTCATTACGGTAACTTCTATAGAATTACTCATGATTCCTATGGAGTAAATCTATCAGCATTGGAAAGAAGACAATGCAGTCTAGATAAACCCCTAGAGAGGAGTTTTGAGTCCATACGGAAATGTCTTCACAGGATGTTCAATGTGAATCCAAAGACCCATTTGCTTACGGTTCATACCTTGACTTCCTGGGAAGCTAATGGGGATTTCTGGGAGTTGACGCATATAAGTAGTACGGAAGAATGACAACATTACATGCACGCAGCTCTTGAAAGTGGGTGGCCTCTCGCAATGGTAATTCAGATTCACCAGAAGACCGGTGATTTAGGTAAAGGGTCAACACACACAACATCTGACTGCAATGAAGAGATGGAAGAGGATAAAGAAGAAGAGAACATGCAAGCTCCAGAACCAGAACCAGAACCACAAGGTTTAGCAGATGAAGGCGAGCGGATACCTAGAATTGTGGAGGACATGGAGAAAGAAGACCAGGATGCACAAATAATAGGGCAATGTGGGAACTCATCGGACGATGAGGACGATGAGTGCTTCCCAGTGTTAGGTGAATGGCGTAAAGAGGGTTTTGGTAATCCAGTGGTACAAGATATTAGATGTCCGGAGTTTGAATACAGAGTGAATGAGGTCATACAAGGGGCAAAGTATCGTACCATTGAGGATGTGAAGGATGCTGTGAAGCTCTGAGCTGTATCTCTGAGGAAGGAATTCAGAGTACTGAAGTCTAGCAGCAAAGAATACGAGGTGAGGTGTGCAGATAGAGACTGTACATGGCGAGTGCATGCATACAAGGGAAAGTTCAAGACACACTGGGAATATTCAATTGTTACACCACATACTTGTAGATTGACAGGTGTTGTGGGACATCATCGTAATATCACATCAACTTTCGTGGCTAAGAAGATGTATGGGGTGATTCTTGACAAAATGGATTATGAGCCTGCATTGATAATTAGGGACATTGAACAGAATTTCCAGTATGTGATCAGCTATGCAAAGGCTTGGCGGGCTAAACAAAAAGTAATTGAGATGAGGTTTGGCACTTATGAAGCATCATATGACAACCTATCTCGTATGCTTGAAGCTATTGTGCACAGAAATCCTAGAAGTGCTTTTGATACATACAGTGTACCGAGCTTGTCAGGGGGGCCAAGCATTCTGCTGTGAGCTTTCTTCTGCATTAGAGCATGTGTGAGGGCATTCATTTATTGCCTTCCTGTTCTGTGTATTGACGGCACTTTCCTGACAGGGAAATATAAGGGAACAATATTGACGGCAATCGGAATTGATTGCAACAAGCAGATAGTTTCCATCGCCTTTGCCTTTGTTGAGAATGAGAACACAGAAAGCTGGTACTGGTTTCTTGAACGTCTGAAGATTCACGTTGTTGCTGGAAGGCCTAATGTTTGCCTTATCAGTGATAGGCATGCAGGTCTACTTGCAGCTATAAGGTAGCTCCAAGAAGGTAGCCAATCTTCACCTCCTATATGGCCAGATGTTGTCAATAGGTGGTGTGTGAGGCATATGGCTGCTAACTTTTATGAGCGGTTCAAGAATAAGGATCTGATGAATTTGTTCAAACGATTGTGCACTCAAAATCAGCAGAGAAAGTTTGATGCTTTGTGAGGTATAATTGATGACATGAGCGCTGAATTGCTTAAGAGTCAGGCCTCATCATCCAGCAGGAGACGTTCTACAGATTCATTAGTTGGACATGCTTAGCCATTTTCACATTGGATTGATGGTGCGCCTAAAGAGAAGTGGTCACTTCTGTATGACACAGATGGGAGACGTTATGGGATCGAGACGACCAACCATGCTGAATGTTACAATATGTTAATGTGTTGTGTTCGTGGATTTCCTCTTGTTGCCATTGTTGAGTTCATCATGTATGGATGTATAAGGTATTTTCGGGAGCGATACGCATCAGCCGCTCCCTTACTTAATGATCCAGGAGTGCATTTTTGCAGAAGGGTCAATGAGTACATGGAGAAAAAAATTGAAATGGCTCGATTTCACTCAGTTATATCGATGGGCACAAAGGAGCAAAGATTTGAGGTATGGAGAGGACCGGACAGGGTGTCCGCAGACAAAGGGTAATTCAAGAAGTTTTGATAACCATTGACGGGAGGGTGTTCTGCCGATGTCAGAAGCCAAAGGTGCATCACTTACCATGCTCCCATGTCATCGCGGCTTGTTCTGTATCTGGGTTAGATGCTGCGTCCTATGTTTCTCAATATTTCACAAAAGAAGCCGCAACACAGACTTGGTGTCATGAGATATACGGCATCGGTATTCTAGGCCCATTCACTCAAAAAAATCCCCATCCAATGCTCATCCCTGATGCAGCTACGAAGCGGGGCATAGGCCGACGGCAGACACGTCAGATCCGGAACGAAATGGACGAGTCCAAGGCTGGAAAGAAGAAAAAACGTTGCAACTTGTGTGGAGCGGACGGTCACACTTACAAGACGTGCCCACAGCTTTCAGTACCCACTGCTGCTGCCAAGGCTGGACCTTCCGGGAATCCGACGGATGGATCGGCTCCACCTACAAGAATTCGTCGCATCTAGTTGTGCACGTAACAGCTTGCAATGTATTTGTGTGTACGAAACTAAGTATATTATGTATTTGTCTCGAATTTGGTTGTAACGAATGAAACCTTTAATGTAATATGTTATGTGGTATTTTGTTTAATGTTCTATTTATATTTCGTTCATTGTATCTTATGTGGTATTGTATCATAAATATAATCATTACAATCAAACATAGCAAACATATAAGTATTGCAATTAAAGGTACAGGCGTCCTGTCACAATTTACATCACAATCTAAAACTGATGTCCATCATAAGTTACAGATCATGTCATGAAATCATCTAAATCGTCATCCCAGTTGACAGATGGTGGTGCTGTAGGTGGTGCAGCATTACTTGACGAACCTCTCGACTTTCCTTTTCTCTCTTTTCTGGTTTTAGGTTCATGTACAGGGGGAGGAACATCAGGTGTTTGAGGCCATGATTTGGGGGCATGAAGTCATCCATATCGTCATCCCAGTTAACACAACTAGGTGCTCGAGGTGGTGCTGCATGACTTGACGAACCTCCGGTCATCTGTTCTTGCGGAGGCCGAGAACTATCACCCGAAGATCTTTTACACCTCCTTCGTTTAGTTTGCGGCATAACTCCACCAAAGATACATACCAATTTACGGAAATTTGGTATCGATTTGTTAATCAACTCCGTGTCCTCGGGGTAATCCTAGCATATAATTACACAATAATTTTACTATTTCGTAAATATGGATTACAAATAACGGACGTGATTAGAAATAAATAAGAGTTACCTTAATGTGCATCTCATACACCTCTGGCCGCATCCATATCTTATAAGTAGTTTGTAAGAATCCAATAACATAAGGATGATTCGCTAGTTCACATACCCTCATGTATATCTTCCGACGTTCTAGCAGGTGTTCCTTTAAATCTTGCATTGTAATACCTCGAAACAATGTCAAATCTTTAAACTCAACTAATTTGGACAACACCAACTCTATCGTACCATCCGCTAATGGATCCGACTTCTTACTGATTACATGACGTGTCATGATCTCAAGAAATATACTAGATTTTTCTTCGGTCCATGAAAATCCAACAAAATTGGAGGCAGCCATTGCCTTATGCTGCAATAACAATAAGGTACTGTCATTCTAAGTTTACTATTCTATATTTCACTATCTAAAAACTAAATCTATTCTAATTCATAATTATTTTAGAAACAAGTCTATAATAGTTGAGAAATATTGGTTATCTGTGGTTCGAATCCAAAATCCTGCAGGGCTTCGCCAGTTTTTTTACCTCCCTCACCCCTCCTCTCTCCATCTCCCCTCTCTGGATCTCGTGGGCAGAAAATGAGGGCGTAGAGGGAAGGAGCGGAGTTTTATATTTGGGGAGGGAGCCTGCCGCCCCCTTGCCGGGCGGCAGGCCCCCTGCCGCCAACTGGTGGGGCGGCAGGGGGCCTACCGCCCGGCAGGGGGCGGCAGGCTCCCTCCAAGGACCTCTGCGCAAAACAAATTTATTTTTATTTACATATAAGTCCCTACCGCCTCCTTGCCGGGCGGTAAGCCCCCTGCCGCCCCCCCGCCGGGCGGTAGTGGTATAGAACTGTAAAATCTAAAACCAAAAATATATTTATGAATTTTTTTTTGAAAAATACAAAAATAAAAAGACGCGGAAAATTGCGACGGAAGTTGGGCCGCTGCATCTCCCCGCAAGGAAGGTCGCGGCCCATGCGCGCGGGTGGGCATCCACAACCGGATCCGATTATACATCGCTTGAGGTGATGGATTTCTAAATCATGATCTCAACGCGCGGTATCATAGGATCGTCGATCCACTAATATAGTTTGTGTGCATTGTTAGAGAGAGGTCCCCATACATGGAGAAGAAATAATAATGTACAATGAATGAATGAACAAAATATTAAACATCACAAACATCTACAAAGGGATCAAATAAGTTAGCGTTGCGAACAAATTAGTTACATGTAGACAATTAATTTTACATTAAGATAAATAGATCTAGATTACAATCAAACATATATATAATAACATTCAAGTTATGAATCAATTCACTTGTAAACAATTATTTTTACAAGTGTATATACACATGCTAAAACAAGTTAGCATACAAAGGAAATGAATCATTTCACACACCAATTTATAAATCTACAATACAAAGAAATGAATATTCGTATGAAAAGAAATATACTAAGTAAATAATAACAAATATACTAAGTATTGTAGTAATAAAATATATAATTTATAAATTTGCATGCTAACAAATATCAACGTAAAATACAAGGAAGAAACTAAAAAAAGGGAAAAAGAAAATAGAAGAAAAAATATGTTGAATGAGAAAAAACAAATAACACAAGGAAAAATGAAAGAAAACATATGAAAGGGAAGAGAATGAAAAAATAACGACATGTGAGGCATACTCCTTTTCTGAAGAATCAATTATGAATCTATGTAGATACAGTAAATAGAGAAGAATGAAATATGTTATAAAATAGAGGAAACATCTAATTAGGAATCAAAGAGAAGAATAAGTAAGTAAATAAGAGGAAAAGCAATAAGACCAAAAGGATTTGTAGAGTGGATAAAAGAGAAAGTGTAACGGAAGGAGAAAACGGAGGAAGGAAACGAAACTAGTAACGTAGGAAAAGAGATGGAAAAGAAAATGAGATAAGAAACAAGAAGCCGCCTAACTGCAGCACCAGTAATAAAAAACTAGTAACATAAGAAAAAAAAAGTAGAAACGAAAATGAAATAAGCTCCAGTCTAACTGCAGCAACAAGTGGCAGCAGCACCTCCAGCAGCTTTACAGGGCACTAGAACATTTGGCGCTGCGCCTTACCATTTCAGCAGCACCAAGTGGCAGCAGCACCTCCAGCAGCTTTACAGAGCACTAGAACATTATCGCGCGCCCTACCATTTCAACAATCAAAATATTTAAGATAATATAGATTTTTCATCCTTTATTGTCAGAAGGTAAACAGGCTACCATCGTTATCACCATTTGACGAACAGACATCTCAGAATAGTAGTAAAGTAAACCAAACCTCAAAACGAAGGTACAATCCCTCACTAAGATTTCACCTCATTCAAGCATAAACGAATAACAAATGAAAATAAATTCCATGTCCTTTTTGTCCTAACTAAGGTATTTCTGAAGCCTTCATTCATGCGAATTGATCCAAAACTCATGCTAGCACTCCTGCAGTCTTTCTTGGAAGAATACTTCGGGTCATCTAAAACACCCATATATAAGCTGTTATCAAAAGGAGCAAATTAAGTATATGAAATTTCATTGGACAGGTCTTTGGATCCTTTACATAATTTGTTTTATTACTTTGAGAAAGGGATCTAGAATGCATAAATTCAGAGAGAAAAAAAACTCTGTAATATCTTGGAACCTCTACGTCGAAGCTTTTAAGATTTCTAATGACTTTTTCACACATTACAATCCTAGCAAAATCAAACATGAAACACTGCTAATCATGATGTATCATGCAACTGAAGCTTTTCAACTCTTGAGAAAGGTTGATCAGCTTAGCTCCGAATTTTCAAATACATCCATTATGCTTGCATTATGTATCTAATGTAGCAGCGGTTGATATAGCATGTATTTTATTAACACCAATTTTATTCTGTCCATTGAGATAGAACCAAGGTCCAGACAATAAATAGTATAGTCGATACGTGGTAGGAACATCGAGCAAACCTGATCAAATACACAAAGGCAAAGCACAGGCTGCATGTATTTGATTAACACCAATTTTATTCTGTCCATTGAGATAGAACCAAGGTACAGATAATAAATAGTAGAGGTGATACGTGGTAGGAACATTGAGCAAACCTGATCAAATACAAAAAGGCAAAGCACAGGCTGTGCATGTAACAAAAGATGGTCCAGAAAACTGTATCTCGTTTTTACATTGTGTAGGAGCTCTTAGGATTAAAGTTAGGTTTTGTGGTCACGGTCAATCTACTTAGGTAACTCCGCCTATGCTGACTGGAAGACTCTCTCTCTCCTGAGTCGTCTCAGCATAGCCGGTCCTAAGCCCGGGTAAAGGAGGAGGGTTGCGTTAGGTTTTGACAAACCAGCATAAAAAATAGCCACTCTAATGGATTTGAAACCCACAAGAAACTCGTTGGGGCGTAACCCTCTTAGCGACGCGCTACATCGGAATCTGGGTGTGGTGATAAATGGGCAAGGACCGGGTCGCCATCCCCCCAAGGGCGCGTCGTATCGTGAACTGGGTACGATGATAAGTGAGCAAGGGTCGGGTCATCACCTGAATGGCGTGCTACATCTACGCCCGGGTGTAGTGAAAAATGAGCAAGGGTCTTCGCACTTCCCTCGACGGGTGGGAAGGGTAAGGAAGCTAGACGAGCCAACTAGGATTCGTGTAGGTAGTTGGAACGTAGGGTCCCTAACGGGTAAGTTGCGAGAGCTAGTTGATGCAGCAATTAGGAGGCGTGTAAATATTCTATGCGTTCAGGAGACTAAATGGAAGGGCCAGAAGACGAAGGAGGTTGAGGATACTGGCTTCAAGCTTTGGTACACGGGAGCAACTCCGGGTAGGAATGGTGTAGGCATCTTGATTTATAGGAGCCTTGAGGATGGAGTCGTAGAGGTTAGAAGGCAAGGCGACCGGATTATCCTAATCCGGTTGGTAGTTGGAGATTCGATTTTGAATGTGATCAGTGCCTATGCCCCTCAGGTAGGCCTTAGTGAGAGCACCAAGATGCAGTTCTGGGAAGATCTAGATAGCATGGTTAGTACCGTGCCTACCAGCGAGAAACTTTTCATAGGAGGAGATCTCAACGGCCATGTGGGTGCGACTAATGTAGGGTTCGAGTGAGTGCACGGGGTTTTGGGTAAGGTAGTAGGAGTCAAGAGGGGGAGGATGTGTTGAACTTCGCACTAGCCTACGACTTGTTGACAGCGAATACTGTGTTTAAGAAGAGGGAATTCCATCTTGTGACGTTTCGTAGTGGACAACACTCGAGCCAGATCGACTTTATCCTTGCTAGGAGGGAGGATAGACGTGATTGCTTAGATTGTAAGGTGATACCTGGGGAGTGTGTTGTCCCTCAACACAAGCTTGTGGTGGCAGACTTTCGTCTTTGGGTACGTGTCCACCGGGACAAACGTGCCAAGATTGCGAGAACAAAGTGGTGGAAGCTTAAAGGGGAAGCGGCACAAGCGTTTAAGGAAAGGATGCTAGGTGAGGGGCCTTGGGAAGAAGGAGAAGACGCAGATGACATGTGGCTAAAGATGGCAACATGTGTTCGGAAGGTGGCCTCAGAGGTGTTTGGCGTGATTAGGGGAGGCAAATAGGTGGGGAAAGACACCTAGTGGTGGAACAACGTGGTGCAAAGGGCTATTAAAGAGAAGGAGTGTTTCAAGCGCCTCCACCTTGACAAGAGTGCAGCCAACATCGAGGGCTGTAAATTAGCGAAGAGGGTTGCAAAGCGAGCTGTGAGTGTAGCAAAAGGTAAGGCGTTTGATGACCTGTATTAGTGGCTAGGCACGAAAGAAGGGGAGAAGGACATTTATAGGATGGCTAGGATCCGCGAGCGAAAGACAAGGGACATCAACCAAATCAAATGCATTAAGGATGGGACAGATCGACTGCTAGTGAAGGATGAAGAGATCATGGATAGATGGAGAGAGAGTACTTCGACAAGTTGTTTAATGGGGAGAGTGAGGGCCCTACCCTTGAGTTAGATGACTATTTTGACGAAACCAACAGACGTTTTGTGAGGAGAATTCAGGAGGTAGAGATCGGGGAGGCTTTGAAGAGGATGATGGGAGGTAAAGCGATGGGCCCTGATGGTATCCCCATTGAGGTGTGGAGATGCCTAGGAGATAGAGCAATAGTATGGTTAACTAAGCTTTTTAATCTTATTTTTCGGTCAAACAAGATGCCGGAAGAATGGAGGAGAAGTATATTAGTACCTATCTTCAAAAACAAGGGCGATGTTCAAAGTTGTACTAACTACCATGGGATTAAGGTGATGAGCCATACGATGAAGCTTTGGGAGAGGGTTATCGAGCATCGCCTAAGAAGAGTGACAAGTGTGACCCAAAACCAATTTGGGTTCATGCCTGGAAGGTCAACCATGGAGGCGATTTTCTTAATACGACAATTGATGAAGAGGTATAGGGAGCAGAAGAAGGACTTGCACATGGTCTTCATTGACCTTGAGAAGGCATATGACAAAGTACCGAGAAATGTCATGTGGCGGGCCTTGGAGAAGCACAAAGTCCCAACTAAGTACATTACCCTCATTAAGGATATGTACAAGGATGCGACGACGTTTGTCCGGACATGTGATGGCAACACCACTGACTTTCCTATTAACATAGGCCTACACCAGGGGTCAGCATTGAGCCCTTATTTATTTGCTTTAGTAATGGATGAGGTCACAAGGGATATACAAGGTGAGATCCCTTGGTGTATGCTTTTTGCTGATGATGTGGTGCAGTTGACGAGAGTAGGGCAGTGGTTAATAGGAAGTTAAAGCTGTGGAGATGCACATTAGAGTCGAAAGGGTTCAGACTTAGTAGGACCAAGACCGAGTACATGATGTGCGATTTCAGGTCGACTAGACATGAGGGGGGAGACGTTAGTCTAGATGGGCAAGTGGTGGTCCAGAAGGGTACTTTTCGGTATTTAGGATCGGTGCAATAAAAGGATGTCGACATTGATGAAGATGTTATGCATAGAATTTCAGCTGGCTGGTTGAAATGGCGGCAAGCTTCTGGCATCCTTTGTGACAAGAGGGTGCCACAAAAGCTAAAAGGCAAATTCTATAGGACAACAATTTGTCCGGCGATGTTATACGGTGCTGAATGTTGGCCGACAAAAAGGCGACATGTCCAGCAACTGAGTGTAGCAGAGATGCGGATGTTGCGATGGTTTTGCGGGCACACAAGAAGGGATAGAGTCCGGAACGAAGTTATTCGGGATAGGGTCGGGGTGGCACCAATTGAGGAGAAACTTACCCAGCATCGGCTGAGATGGTTTGGACATGTCCAACGAAGGCCTCCTGAGGCGCCGGTGCGTAATGGGGTTCTTGAGCGGGTCGATAATGTAAAGAGGGGTAGAGGTAGACCTAAACTGACATGGGATGAGTCGGTTAAGAGAGACCTTAAGGATTGGAATATCTCTAAAAAGATAGCTTTGGATAGGAGCGCTTGGAGACTAGCTGTCAATGTGCCTGAACCTTGAACCTTTTTCTTTCGGGTTTCATCTCTAGCCTACCCCAACTTGCTTGGGAAAAAAGTCTATGTTGTTGTTGTTGTTGGTGGTGGTCAATCTACTTAGGTAAGCTGAAGCAGCGAGCTCTGTCCATATATATATAGCTAACCACCTAAACAAAGCACCAGTTAAAGTTAATAGTAGAAAAGAAAAAGAAGATGAAAAATGATTGGTGAAATTGTAAAAAGAAATTGAAACCCAGTAAGCAATTAAAATCCACTGGTCATCTCAGTTTTTTTTACACTGTTTCTTTGATATATCAATCTTTTATGCCTCTGTGACATGCAAAACACAGTTATTGAGCACAACTGCGTATAGCACTAACTTTGTGCCCTACAAATTATCTATTATACCTCAAAATTAAGAGTCGACCCATAGAATTCATTAAGTATCAAATGCATGGTATTTTTGCTTGAAAAGGCTACTGCTTTAGGAAAAAGAAAATTCACCTTTTCAGATAACATGGTTACCTTAGCTAAGCACAGTAGTTCATTTTCTCTTCTTCGTCTCTGTTTTCCTTCTATCATCAAAACAAAGTGCCTTCTGAGCTTTAGATAGTTACACATTTTGATTAATGGCAAGGATTCTTTGTTCTGCAGAAAGATGAGCATAGTTATTTGATTAGTTTGTTGAAATCAGCTATCATTCTTGTACAGATATACCATTGAGGACATGTTGTCCCTCCCATTCCCGATCGAGCAGCAAGAGAGATAAAGAAAGAAATTTGCAATCGGTTAACTCAACATGGTTACGGCATGCTCATGATCAAAATAATCAGATGGATTCTGAAAACCGAAACAAAACGAGCAGTCGGACTATCAACAACAGAAGTAAAAGCATGGGAATGTAGTAATTCCAACGCCGCTTTGCTCATACAAATCCAATCAAGACTGGTACTGAATCTGCATTCCGTTTTCTTGAAACCAGAGATACCCAAATCCAAATCATATCAAGAGGAATTAAAATGCAGGAATGAAGTGGTGCAGATAAAGAATCGAAGATTGGAGGAGCAGGGAGTGAATGACGAGTGAGTATCAGCACTCTAACCATGGGGAACTTGCAGGTGCAACAGATGAGCATGCATGTCCTCCCTACGACGCCGTCGGGGGTACACCTCCATCCATTACCCGGAAGCGGCGGCGGCCACGGGGTCGAGCACCCATGGCTGGCCGACCGAGGCCACGGCGCGCTTAGAGGGGATCCTATCCTCGGAGAGCATGCCGACATTGACGTACACGGCGTCGCAGCGCGGGTGAAGTCGGGCACCTAGCGGAGGGAGTGCACCATGGCCGGGGATGCCCCCGCCGTGAGGAGCGCATTGGCCGCAATGTCCATGGACACCAGGTTATCGATGCGTTGCACCAGCGGCGCCCGCGCGCGGACGGCCGGGAGGAGCGAGCACGCTCGGCGGCCCCACCACGGCGGGTCGCGGAGGGGCAGGCCGGGGGCCAGGAGGAGAGCAGGAGTGGGCGGATTTGGATTCCGTGAAGCGGGCGGCAGCATCGGGGAGTTGGCGACATGGAGGGAGGTCGAGCTGAGCCTTGGCCGGTCGAGGCGGAGGAGTCGGAGCCGGGGAGGAAGCGCAGGGGGGCCGCCATGGATCTCAGATGCACGACGGGGATGGTGGATCTCGCGCTCGCGCGCCTACGGAGGCGGCGGAGCTCACCCGCGGGAGCGGGCGGCGGCTAAGGAGAAGAGCCGGAGGAGCACCAGCAGGGAGGGGCGACGGAGGCTATCGGAGAGGGAGAAGGGGAGGCGGCGGCGGTGGCAGGGAGGGAGAGAGATGACGGCGGCGGGGAAGGAGAGAGGGAGGGAGAGGGCGGCGGGAGCCGGGAAGGGAGAGGGGTTAGGGTTCGGGGTGGCGGGAGGGGTGTACTGCAAAAATGCCTTGCGGGGGGTTTTCATAAAAACGACAGGATTCTCGAATTTCCTGTTCTTTATGTCAAAATAAGGGTCTAGTAAGTAAATTTTTGAATGTGGGTAGGGACAATCTGGGTTTGGTTGAGATTGTTAGAAAGAATGGGGGTTTATTTGCAAAATTTCCAAAACGACGGCTCCACGCCACGCGTCGCCTTTTTCCCGTGGGATGCGGGGGGAGGAGCGGAGGGCAATAGATTTTTATCAAGCTGACGGATATCGAGGCCTGGTGGCAGCTGCAAATGTAGACTTGGGGTTCGGACTCATATTGAGCTGTGATCAGGGTTCAACTTACCGACCGCTAACCGGTAACCGCCGGCCTCCGGTTCCGGTATACCGGACCGGTTTGGCCGGTTACCGGTCGGAACCGGACAAATTCAAATTTAAATTCAAACTTCCCCTTTCAACCGGTTCGTACCGGTATACCGGCCGGTTAGACCGGTTTACCGGCCGGTTTGACCGGTATACCGGCCGGTTTGACTGTTAACCAGTCAAATTCAATTTTTTTTCTTTTTTGGTTTAAATTCAAATGCCCGCAAAGTATACTAAATAAATGTTTGTATAACATATTTTAGTCTAAATGAACCCTCCAACCCTCTTTTGTACTACTTTTACATTGTATTTGTATACTTTTGTATGCACGTTTTTTTGTTTAACTTTAAATCCCCGCAAACTATAATAAATGAACGAATTTTTGATAAAATTTGACACCATTAAATTTGTCGCATCTTTAAGTATTTTTAGGAATTTTTTAAGAATTTTTCATTTTTTTTGAATTCAAATTTAAATTTTGAATTTGGACCGGTTTATACCGGATCAAACCGGAACCGGTCCGGACCGGTTACCGACGGTTAGGGGAACCATGGCTGTGATAAGTAAAAGAAAACGTGTACGGTAATAAATCAAAATTTGATAATAAGCCAAATCCATGCTGCCGATCTCTTCAGGGGATGGATCACCTTTCTCAGCTGCCCTTTTTAGTTTTAAATTTTTTTTGCACAGTACTGTAACACCCCAGGTGTTTCATTAGCTAAACCAGGGTCTTTAGCACCAAATCTTGTACCTTAACCAAGAAACATCGAAGCAAATGCATGAGTATGTATGCGTGTATATGTGTATTTGTGCATAGGTCAGGAACTTCAAATAACTTTCAAACCAAAGCAAGTAGGCTGATGTAAATGAATAGACGTGTTCACCATGAAAAGATTTGTAATTGTCCAGTTGAACTCTAGGGGTGCAAAGGGTAAAAATCACATGAAATGATAAGTTGTTTGAATTATAATTTTCGGAAATTTAAAATAACTTTTAAACCTTTACTCGGTTAAACATTTTCTTGAAATAAAAGTTGTAGATTTTTAAATTCTCTACAACTTTCGTATTCAGAGTTTTCCATGTTTTAAAAGAAATGTTTGAGCAAAAATTCGAATTTGAATCAATCAACTCTCTCTCTCTCTTCTCTCCCCTCCCCTCCCCTGTTCCTGCCCGGCCGAGCAGAGCCGACGGCCGCGCGCCGTTTCCCGGCCACGCGCCGCTCCCTCGCCGCGCCCCCAGTCCGCTCCACCCTCGGCTTCTCCTGTAGGTTCTCGGCCTCGCCACGCGTCGCAATCCACGGCGCGCTCGTCGAGGATGGCCGCCGAACCGCCACGGCGACGCCGTGACGACCCGGCCGACCACACCTCGCCCTCCCCCTCGTCTTGACTCGCCCAGACCCTCCCCGGGATGCTCAGAGACGTCCCCGACCTTCTCTTCGTCGCCCCTGAGCCCGAGAGCCGAGTCCCGCGCGCCCCTTTGCCGAGAACGGCCAGCGCCGCCGCTCGCCGGTCTCCCGTGGAGCTCCCTCCTCCACCCTTCCTCGCACCCAAATGACCGCGTAGCTAGCTTCCTTGGCCGCCGCTGGTGCTCCCCGACCCAACCGCCGCCGCCCAAGCTTGCCGGACCGCCGCCGCCGCCTCCAACTGCCGCCGCCGGAGCCTCTGCTCCGCGGAGGAGTCTCCTCAGGCCGCCCCGCGCCCAACCAAGGCCACCCCTAGGTTCCTCTCGCCGCTCTCTAGCTTTTCCCCATGTTCCCCCTCGCCGCCGGCCGCCGCAGGCGCCGGAATCTGGCCGCCCGCCGCCTCCCCTGCTCTGATGTCCGGCCATGGGCCTATTCATGAGAAGATAACTTCTTCCAGGGGCCTCTGTGTAAAAAGTTCTTTCTTTTTCTTTTGTTTCCCAAAACAGCAAACTTTGAAAATTTCTAGAAATTTGTAGAAAAATCGGAAAAATGCAGTTCCAAATGTTCTGGAATCCTTGCAGCAAGATCTACAACTTTCATTGCATGCACATATTTATTTTCTGTCTATATTTTAATCTAGGAAAAAGATTAGATTTCATAGACCATAATTATTCTATGAGTTCTACTCACTATCTAAGGGTTATTTTTGGTGGGTAGCTACTTCATGCCATGATTAGCTTTGTGTAAAAATTTGAGCACCAGTTAATACTTTTAACTAGATGAAACCCTAGTCTTGGCTAGATCTAGTAGATTAATCTACTTTTTATTTTCTGGATGTTCTGTTATATATATGTGTATGAAACTTTTTCTGTGTGCTTATAATACTAGATGATCACCACTGTCCAAGTTTCTTTAATTTTAGATTTGTGTATCTATTTCTTTTATTTAATCCTTATTTAGTAGGCTTTAATTATGATAAATAGTTTATGTTGATGATAAATCATGAAAATATTTCTGGGTGTTATTTTTGAATAGTTTATCTTTTCCATGGAGTTTGAGCCTCAGTTCATTAATATAATAGGAGCTAAAAATGAATCTTGTAAATATGATGTCTGTTTTATTTATTTTCTCAGAATTAGTTATTTGTACATAAAATCATGAAAAATTCACAGTAGCTAATTCATTCCTTTTTAGACCTACTGTTAAAGTTTAAGATTGTTTTATACTCTGGTCTAACCGGTATAATTCAATCTTATTCTAGGAGTTGTCTGATTACATGAATTGTTCTAGTTATTTGGCTACAAGTTTTGGGATGAATTTTGCAGGATAGCTAGTTCTGTTTACCTTCTGTTTGATGTAATTTTTGTTGATTTTAATAATATATGTGTGCTGAGTTGTTGATTTATTATTAAACCATGATTTAATTGCTATAGGAAGCTGCTCCCACTTGTTTAGGAAGTTAGTATAGTTTTCTTGTGCTGTTGATCATGAGGTCTTGTGTAGTTAGATATGTTGAGTTACTACTCTATAAACAATTGCCCAGTAAAATATGAATGGAAGTGTTTCACTCTTGAACTTCGGGTTTTGTTCGAATTACAACTTTATAGTGAAGCAAGTTATAAGTTGTTATCGTCACACAACTCATACATGTGCATTTCATATAGATTCGACTACTCTTGCTGACGGAACATACGAGCTGGTGCCCGAGTTCGAGAGTGAGCAGCGTGAAGCTTGGGTGAATCTAACTGAAACTACTGAAGGCCCGAACCCGATTTCGGAAGAGCCCAGAACTAGTTACGCCCAGGAAGGCAAGCCCCGGAGCATGTCCTTCTATTTTAAATTATGCAAATTATTATTGTTCCTATCTACTTGTGCATTTAAGTTACAGGATTTGACTGAAACCTTAGTTGCATGATCCTAGGTATCTATGCTTGAATACTAGTATGTGTAGGACGATAGTTGGCTATGCTAATGGTTCGGTAGAAGTCGAGTGATTTCCTGTCACTCGCGAGAATTATAGGAGTTGGATGTTTACTACCTGCTACAACTATAAGGTCTACGGGCGGGGTCGTGATACTCGGGATGCCCCGTCTGTTTAGTGAAAAGTGATAAGGCCGCAGTGTGTGGTAGTGGTGGTTAAGCGTTTGAACGTACTAATCACATGCCGAGAATATGGTAATCGGTAAGCTTAAGTACTGGATTGAACCGCAGCCGGAACATACCTTCCCACCGTCTTGAACTCGTTCACATCTAGCTAATGGCGAGTACAGAGTCGTCGTACTGCTGTACTTGAGGGCAGTGGGCCTGTTCCGTGAGGCGAGAATTGAAGGGAAAAGTTGCACGTGTGACTCTGTGAGTATCCACGTGACGTGTGTTTAGGCCTGTCTGGCCAGGTTAACAAATTCGATTCGAATCGTCCGCTTCTCACGGTTTGGGACTGCTTAACCCTTTTGCCACATAGAGTAAGAAGTGAAAGATGAGGATGATGAACATGGTTGATTGGATAACAAAAGATATTTTTTTCACCATGCATGCTATTGGATAGATGCTCACCTAGAATGGGTAATTGAACTAGAACCTGAAGGCTATAACCTGCAATTAAGGATCTACTCTTTACTGCTTTTCGGCAAAACAAACCCCTCAAGCCAAAAGCCTTGCTGAGTATTAGAATACTCAGCCTTGCTTGTGGCTCTTTTTTTGTTCCAGGAGATACTTTGGAGGATATGTTTGCCAGTCTGACCTGGCCCTGTACTCTCCCGCTTGGTTGGTCCGTGGAGTGGGATCCGTCCCCGGCCACCGATAACAAGAACGAGTGATGTCATGAATCGGGCTTCATCGTGACACCAATATCGTCGTTAGTTCTCGTGTTTACTTTCCGCTAAAATAAAGGCCTCTGCTGAACTTTTTATATGTTGGCTTTGAAAAGTACTTTGTAAATTTGAAGCTTGGTTTGTAATGCTACTTTTATGTTAAACTCTGTGGTGTAATACTGTGAGGTGTTGTAATCTCTGGACTCGCCTTCGCGTGAGTTATGCTGCTTTGTTCGATCCAGGTTTAAGTGGTTTTATCGGGAATTTACCCGACAGACCTTCGATGTACTCCGTCTGTTGTGTGAGTTAAACCTAAATGCATTTGCAGCGATGGTTAGCGCACTTAAGCCGGTTTATGTCGGGCGGTTCTGCCACAAGTACCTGTGGGCTCCGGAAATGGCCAACTATCAATCTATTCGATTGCTAGTGTGTCATGCGTTGGATCGAATATGGTCTAGCACACAATGACTCGAGAATTTAGACTGGTCCGGGCCGGAAAATGCCCTACGCCCAGTATGGGGGTGGTAAGGTGGTTCTCTTGCTCGAGCCCAGGTGCTCAAAGTTCAGAGGGGAGCTTACAAGCCTTCAAGCGTATATTCTCTCGAGCTGGAATCTCTCGGAGTCAAACCCTCTCCTACGTGGGGGGCCTTCCCTTTTTATAGTTCAAGGTGGGGCCCCCTGTTTACATATATCTATCGAGGTGTCTTGGTTCCGCCCTAGAGTCCTTCATCTTTATCAGTCGGCGGGCTCTGCCCGGTCGGTCGGGAGTGGAGAGGCTTGTGTCAGATTGGTTTTCTTAGGCGACGGGTTGTCAAGCTGTTGTCCCGTCCCTGGTCAGTCGTGGTGGCCTTGCCACTCGCTCGGTCGCTCGGCGGTCGTCTCCTTTCCTGTCCGCCCGTACCGGCTCCTCCGTCCGTAGCGCTGTCGTGCATCCTTCCCTACGTGGCTTCTGCCCGAAGGACGGCACATCCATTGAGGGGTGCCCTACCTCGGTCAGGCGGTGCTGCCCTGTCACAGTCACAGGCATAATAGAGTGGTGTCCAGAGGAAGCCATCATTACGATATGCGGGATGGAGCTCGTTGACGCTCTCTCCCGTCTCCCATCCGATGCGACGTGCTAGCCGCACGGCCCACACTATTCCCCTGTCAGGGAGTCCTGTGGACTACACAGGCGTGGCGTACAGAGGGAGTGGGTAACATGTGAAGTCGTACGGGGCCTGACTTGACTAGCACGCCTGTTGTACGGGGCGGCGTTCTTGGAGCGCATGGCCCGAGTTGTTCCGTACGGCGCTGACCCAGAGAGTCCCAGGTCGGAAGGCCTCCACGTGTCCCTGGAGGGCCGATTTCCTGGACGGACCGGGCGCTGAAGGATGGCAATCGTCCGTACCAGTTTGCGGGCCGCTCCGAAATGTGCCCCACACGATGTTGGGCCGTCAATGCTTAAGGCGGGCCCGTTAGGGACCCTGGGTTTATACCCCCATTAGTATCTATCACATCGAATCTTTAGACACATGCATTTGAAAAAATTACTATTACACAGTCTAACTGATTAGCATGAGCTGAATCTTTTAAGTCTAATTAGTCTATAATTAGACATTATTTGTCAAGTAATAACGAAATGTGCTACAGTATCAAAAACTAAACTTTTTCACCAACTAAGGCCCTGTTTAGTTCTAAAAAGTTTCATACAGTACCCGTCACATCGAATCTTCGGACACATGCATAGAACATTAAATGCAGTCAAAAAAATTACTAATTA
Source organism: Panicum virgatum (assembly GCF_016808335.1). NCBI lineage: Eukaryota > Viridiplantae > Streptophyta > Magnoliopsida > Poales > Poaceae > Panicum > Panicum virgatum. The sequence goes on from NC_053150.1 coordinate 52,751,129, forward strand.
CACAATTTAACTGAAAATGACGAGATGAATCTTTTAAGGTTAATTAGTCCATAATTGGACTTTAATTACCAAATAACAACGAAAGTGCTACAGTACCAAACCTAAAAATTTTCATGAACTAAGGCTTTGTTTAAATGCACTCAAAATTCCAAAAATTTACAAAATTCCCCATCACATCGAATATTTAAATGCATGCATAAAGTATTAAATGTAGCTAAACAAAATAACTAAATATACAGTTTGACTATATTTTGCGAGACGAATCTTTTGAGTCTAGTTAACGTTTGGCGGAATAATAATTACCAATACAAACAAAAATGCTATAATATTTTACATCCAGAACTTTTCGCATCTAAATAAGGCCTAAATATAAACACTGCAGCCGCAACACGCTCCGCTTGCAACTGGAGGCAAATACTGGTCAATGAGTGTAGGAATATAATACAATAGCTGTTACCCAGCTAGATTCCTAGGCAATCATATCTTGCGTTCTGTCACAGGACAGTCCAAATAATACCGATCAAGTGCACTAATTAACCATTTAACTTAATCCTCCAATAATGCACTTCACCAGTACACTCAGACTGCCTGCTTTAACCAGGATCGGTTGCACAGGAACTCTCGCCAAAAGACGAGCACAGGTGATTACAAGCAACAAAAGTTTCCAAACTTAACTTACAGCCAGAGTTAAAATAAAAGTCTCCAAATTAATTTACAATAAAGCTTTACAAGCCAGAGCTACCTTTCGAATACAGAGTTCAAACGCAGCGGAAAATACAAACAGTTTGAAACAAACTTCAAAATACCGTACGGTAGATAACGTCGATGGCAAAAGACGAGCTTCACATCTTGCCCACTGATGTGAGGCTCACCTGCCTTCACTTCACGGAGGAGACGGAACCCACTCGACCGTCCAACCTGGAGGAAGAGGCTGACCACTCCAGGACGCACTAATTTCCTTGAAGTCTTCCGGAATACAACCTGCTCGGAAGGGTTACAACCAAACCCTGAGTATTCTAATACTCAGCAAGGCTTACCCGTCTATGGGTATACTTAGCCCATTACCTAGACATGCACAGCTCTTTGGCTCTGGGTTATTTTGCTGAAAAGCTACTAAAACTGGATCCTTACTTTCAATATTTTAGCTCCAATTGTGATGATAGCTAGAAACTAGGTTTACCTAATTCTTTAGAGCACACATGGTTAATCATATTATCTTTTCAAGAATATCAACAAAAGTCCAACTTTTCTTTTTCTGCCCTTTCAATCCTTACTACGATGCGACGCATTGACCAAGGCTCTCATATCCGCGAGTCACGGCGAATCGATCCGATTTAACCTTGCAAGGTGGACCTAACTCACACGACACATGCAAGCCCAGTCGGGCCATGTGCGTCAACTGTTTCCACATTACCACGGCATCTGAACTACGCCTGCTAAAACCCAGGTGATGGGCCCCTCGCAGTGAACTCCCGGAGAACCCGGAGGCGGCATCCTATCCAACACCCGCCAACTCCCACGCCCAGCGTAGCATGGCGGAATTCAAATCACCGCTGTAATGTGGTACACAGCTTACCGGTTTCGACTACCTCCTACTTCCGGTATGTGGTTAGTACTGTTCAATCCTCAGTCAAAGGGCCAACAACGGAACGGTCCTCAATCGACACAGGCGGAGACTCAACTTTCTTTACCCAAATATCATGCCCAACTTTCCCTCCGCCCGGTCTCCAATTTCCTTCTCATTGCCTTATTCCTGACAACACTGCCTGAAGTAACAACCCTATATCTCGCGGGTGACAGGAAATCACCCGTCTTCTACCGAGTTTACTTAAGCCTAGCAGTGCTAGAGATACCTACACTAGTAAGGACACTGGGTATCAAGATTATGCCTCTATGGTTCCAATCAATTCCTTAAACGTAAATGCACAATAATTTAAATATAACATGGAGTAATTAAAATAAGGGATATGCTCCGGGGCTTGCCTTGCAAGTCAGCGGGGTTAGCGATTTCTTCAGGTGCGTGCTCGACTGCGTCCTCTTGCTGTTCTCCCGCTTGCGGCTCCTGAATCGGCTCGGCAACCAGCTCGTAGGCGACTTCGGTGTCAGCGGCTACACGAGGGAAAAAATATGCCATGCATAAGATTCACAAAAAGGTACAATGCAATGCAGCACGCGCAACTAGAGTTATAAACAAAACCGATAAACCACACTTTCAAAACTACAGTCCAACGGAATGGTGTAGTGCTGAGATGGGTTTCGGTTGCTAATTCCTTTTAGCCTGAAGTGTTTCCTTCAAAACATCAACTACTAAGTTTGCTTAGGGCAGCACGGAGTAAGACAGGAGTTTGTTTTGTTGAGGTTACACATGCATGAAACAATAATCAAATAACCACACTTATAAAAGAAAAGTGTAGCTAGGAGCCAAATAAAAGCAAGGACTCGACATGCAGATATGATCAAGCCACAAGAAGTTACCAAAATAACATGATTTTGATAAGCATGCCACATAAATTTTCCAACAATTATTGACGACAGAAAGTATTTATTTTAACCCTAGAAAAGAAATCAAACACTAATAGATCCACAAAAATGTACACAGGCTAAGCACCTGAAACTTTTTCAGTGGACTACACATTCAAAGATTAATCTACTAAATAAATTTCATAATTTTTAGAGCAACGGAACAACCGGTATTAAATAAACTAGTTTAAACACAAAACATAATTTAAACAGGGGCAAAAGTGATATTTTTCATGCATGAGTATTTTTCTACAGAAGGTCTTGATTTTAGAAACCTAACAAAATTTGTTTGGCATTTTTCGTATTTTTTTGTGAATTTCTAGGCAATTTAGAATTACCAGCCGAAATAATTGAAAGATAACATAAAAGAGAGGGGGCTGACAGCTGGGCCCCACTTGCCAGGGACCCAGCCCGCCCCCCACTCCTCTGTTTTGCGCCGCACGGGCGGTCGGCCGGCCGGCGCGCGGCTAGGCGGGCCGCAGCGGCCCTGGCTCCCGCCGGCGGCGGCCTGCCGGCGGCGTGGCTCGGCGGAGCCGAGGCCAGGGCGGGCGGTGGGGCAGGGAGGCGCGTAGGGCGGCGCGGGGACGCTCCGCAGCGGGCGGGCGGCGGAGGTGGCGTGCGCGGGGCGGGGCGCGCGGCGGCGCGCGGCCGTTCCGCCCGGGCCACGGCCAACCGGCGGCGGAGGCGGGCGGCACCGCGGCCAGGGGGTCCTGGCAGCCCTAGGGCGCACAGCGGCGGCCCGCGAGCTGGCTCAGGGAGGGCAGGCGGCGTGCGCGCGGGGCGGGCGGCGCGTTCCGCGGCGGCGCGGCGGCGATTCGGCGGCGGCAGCCGCGGATTCCGGCGGGGAAAAGCTCGGGGAGCGAGAGGAGGTGGCTGTGGAGCTCACCTAGGGTTCGTTTTGGGCGGGGAACGGCCGGAGGTGGAAGCTCGGCGTAGAGGGGCGGAGCTCGGGGAAGACAGCCATGGCGGGCGACAGTCTGAGCTCGATTTCGGCCGGGTTTGGGCACGGCCGCGCTCGTGGGGGGTCGGAGTGGGTGGACGGCGAGGCTGCGCAGCTCGGGGTGCGACGAATCGAAGCGAGGTGGCGAGGGTTGGCCGGCGGGATGACGAACGACGGCCGGCGCAATGAGCTAGGGTTCGCTCGGTCCGTTCACGGCGTGAGGAAGGGGAATGGGGAACTGGAAGCTTCGAGGGCGCGCGCGACGATAAGAGCGGTGCTCGGACAACGAGGATCGTCGGGATAGATGACGCGTGGAGTCGCTTGCCGGCGTTCAGTCGCCGGTATGGGCGCGGGCGTGCACAGTGCCGAGCAGTTGCTCTGTTCACTCGTTTGAAAGATTTTAGCTCGAGTTTGACTAGTTGAAACTCCAATTTCCATATAGAAACTTGAAATTTGGCCAAAATAAAAGTTGTAGAGGAAGAAAAGATCTACAACTTTCGTTTTGGGCGAAAATCGATTTGAGGCTCGGATCAAGGACAAAAACGAGATCGAACATCGCTAAAACAAAGATTACTATGCGAATCCGATTAACGCTAACGACGAACTTGAGTCCACGATTAGCGAAATAAACCGTGATTAGCGAGCACAATTAACACAGGGGTGTTACACGTTCCTACCATGTTTATTCGTTGTAGATGATGCAACGTCCTGCTAACGGCCAGATGATAGTAGGGGGCGGCTAGGGGTGTGTTTAGATCCCATAAAATTTACAAATTTTTCAAATTTTCCATCACATCTCCTATCACATCGAAACATTAAATATAGCAAATGATACATGCATTGAGTACTAAATGCAGTTAAATAAAAAAATTAATTGCATAGTTTTGATGTATGTTGCGAGACGAATCTTTTGATCCTAGTTAGATCATGGTAGGACAATATTTACCATAAACAAACGAAAAGTACTGCAGTGTGCTACAATGACCGATATTACTTTTTCTCCCACCTTTTCCCCGTGTAAACACAACCTAGGACGACTTGACTTGACCTGATAGAGCACGCGCCAGCCACTTGCCTGGCTTTTCCCTTCCCTGTTCAAACACTGTTAGATGGCTGGATATTAGGTTAAGGTCTACATTTTGTATTTTTTATTTTTGTAAGAAAATTTTCAACATTTGAAGTATTAAATTTAGACTAATCACAAACAAATTACAGATCTCGTCTGTAAACTACGAGACGAATCTAATGAGTCTAATTAATCCATCATTAAAGCATGTTTACACGTCCTAATTAGGCTCATTAGATTCGTCTCGCGATTGACAATCCATTTGTATATTGCGATTTATTTTTCGACTACATTTAGTACACCATGCAAGCGATTAATTTTTATAAATCGCTTGCATGGTGTACTAAATGTATTCGAAAAATAAATCGCATTATACAAATAGACTGTAAGGATCCTCTAATGGAATTCTATCTTGGTGAATTCGCAGCGTACAACGGGTAGATGTGGCAGATGGAATAGAGGGGTATCCACCTTTAATTCATCACCAAGATGGCATCTGTATTCTGTCCATGCTTAGACACTTCTCCAATACTACAGCAACTGGATAGTGTATCTTGGAGATCCTTTATTCTAGTGACAGGCACCGTACTCGTATCATCTTTCTCAGGGTTGGGAAACCACTGAACTGAAAAGGTGGCTTCTAGGATACGCGCACGCATATTTCATTCAGGACAATTCTTGGGCCAAAAGCCCAAAAGCACCCCTACTCGTTCCAATGAATGGATCAGCATGCTCGTGGCCCAAGTTGGTTATTATGGATAATGCATCATCGTCGTCTGCTCCGGCCGGGTTTCACTACGGAGTCCTAACGGGGGATTTTTTTTTCATTTTTGTATTTAAAAAAAATTAAAATTTCAAAAATATATGGCGGTTTCGAAAAATTTCAAAACTATACCACTGTCGCCCCTTGTCTGGGCGACAGGGGGCCTGTCGCCCTCTGGCTGGGCGACAGGACCTAAATGTAAAAAAAATTACATTTAGGTCCTGGCGCCCGGGACGCATTAAACAGCAAACTTGTAAAATAGATATAAAATCGTAGAAAAATCGGAAAAATACAAACTCAACTGTTCTGGATTCTATGAAACAAGATCTACAACTTTTGTTATATAAAGTTTTCATTTGATCAATGTATCTTGCTCTATTTTAAATACTAGTTTAATGCACTTTTATTTAAATATCAAGATCCATCCTTTGGATGCATGTCATCTTTGACCAGAGTGTTGCATATGGTAAGCATAGGCTTGTACAAAATTGGTAGGCCCAGAAAACATTTCTAGAATAAGTTTTTAAATTAAATCTTGCAATATGTCTAGTTTAAATGAGTTATTTATCCATGCTGCTATACTGAGTTTTAGAAGCCAAAACTTTTATAGTACCATTATTTTATTTCCTAAGAGCTACAAAAAAAAGTTTGGTAAATTTTAGATAAGCACAACTAGACCAAATGAATTATTTCAAATTTTTCTAGGTACAAGAACTATTTTTCTTGATTTAGTGCATTTACCTTAGTCATAATTCATTTGGTCTAGTTATGCTTATCTAAAATTTACCAAACTTTTTTTATAGCTCTTAGGAAATAAAATAATGGTACTGTAAAAGTTATGGCTTCTAAAACTCAGTATAGCAGCATAGATAAATAACCCATTTAAACTAGACATATTGCAAGATTTAATTTAAAAACTTATTTTAGAAATGTTTTCTGGATCTACCAATTTTGTGCAAGCCTATGCTCACCATATGCAACACTCTAGCCAAAGGTGAACTGCATCCAAAGGATGGATCTTGAGATTTAAATAAAAGTGCATTAAACTAGTATTTAAAATAGAGCAAGATACATTGATCAAATGAAAAACTTTATATAACAAAAGTTGTAGATCTTGTTTCATAGAATCTAGAACAGTTGAGTTTGTACTTTTCTGATTTTTCTACGATTTTATATCGATTTTACAAGTACGCTGTTTAATGTGTCCCGGGTGCCAGGACCTAAATGTAAATTTTTTTTACATTTAGGTCCTGTCGCCCAAGCAGGGGGCGACAGGGGTATAGTTTTGAAATTTTTTGAAACCGCCATATATTTTTGAAATTTTAAATTTTTTAAATATAAAAATGAAAAATAATCGCTAACGGGGTGGGTTTAAATTTTGATCAAGATTTAAAAGTTTTAGCAAACTTTACTACTTTAATCCATCTAAGCCCTTGTTCGGTTAGACATGGATTCATTCTGAGCCAGGAATAATAAAAACAATAAGAAATATAACAAGTTTCGGATAAAAAACTAATTGTAACAAAATAGACTCATAGTTGGTACAATAAGAGACCGGGATTAACTCTATATCTATAGACTCATGGTTTGATTTCCGATCTTTTAATGTAGCTATTATAAACCTATTTTATTGCAATTAGCTTTGACCCAGAATGAAACCTTATCTTTTATTATATTTCTCAATCATTTCTGACCCGGAATGAATCCATATGTAACCAAACAAGTCCCAAATATACATGGTAATGTGCAAATGCAGCGTGGCGGTTCAAGAACACACCAATCAATATATATATTATATTGACTTACACACCGACCATGCATATACATATATATATATATATGCATGCATGTTCTCCAAACAATTAATAATCCTAGCTAGCTACTAGTGCTGCATACATACATACATACATCGTCTGCTCAGCTCGCTCGCCACACCAAATCTCTTAATTAATATGCATGCATGCGTGGAATGGATCAATAAGATGAGAAAGAAAACCACTAATTAATTAATAGAAATACTGCTGGTGCATGCTGGGTCGATAGCTAGCATTGCATCATATCAGACGTTTTCGGCGGTGGAGCATGGCAGCAGGAGCGGCTGCGTCGTGCTGGACGGCAGCTTGGCGCTCCGGATGATGCTGCCGGCGGCGTCAGCTGGCGGCGGCATGACGGCGGCGTCCCTGTCCCTGGCGAGGCGCGCCCTCTCCTGGCTCTTGCCCCAGAGCACGAGGTAGAGGCCGGCGATGATGAGCACGGCGCCGATGATGCCTCCGAGGTAGAACTTCTCGCCGAGGGTGAGGGAGGCCATGATGGCCACCACCAGCGTCTGCACGGGCTGGTACACGGCCACGAACACCGGGCCCCCGCGGTCGATGCACCAGATCTGCACGGCGAACGCCACGCCAGAAGCGATGAACCCCTGCACGCAGGTACGTACACACCAAATTAATTAATTAAGCTGATAATTAAGTATATATATATATATACTAAAAAGTTTACAAGCAAGCTAAGTACTGACTGCGTATAGGATGGTGAAGAGCTCGGATCCTGAGTGGAACTTCCATGCGTCGGCGTCCCTCTCCATGAAGGCGGCGATGATGAGGAACTGGATGACGCCGAAGAAGCAGGTGTAGGAGGTGACCGACAGCCTCGCCGGGTACTTCTTCAGCACGGGGGCCTGCAGCACCAGCCAGCCCGACCACGACAGGCAGTGCCCGATCAGGTACACGCACCCCAGCGTCCAGTTCTTCACATCATTGGGCGCCGCCGCCTTATCATCCAGCAGCCCCAAGGCGGCCTCGGGCCCCCCGAAGATGGTGGGGCCCTTGTACAGCGTGATGACGGAGGCCCCCGCCACGCACGCCAGCGTGCCCGCCACCTTGGCCACGCCGTCGCGGCGGTCCAGCCGGACCTTCTCGATGCGCAGCGCGGCGGCCATGGCGAAGGTGATGGCCGGCACCGAGTTCTGGATGGCGGAGGCGAAGGTGGGGGACGTGTTGTCGAGGCCCAGGAGGTAGAACCCTTGGTTCGCGGTGATGCCGCACAGCGCGAGCAGGAAGAACTGGACCGCGAAGCTGAGCGTCAGCCGCGGCCTGTCCTTCTTCTCGAGGAAGTAGGCGAAGGGCACGAGGAGGCAGAGCGCGATGATGTTGCGGTACACGGGGAAGACGAGCTTGCTGATGCCCATGTTGAGCGCCAGCCGCGACACCACATGGAACCCCGCGTACCCGAACTGCAGCGCCAGCATCGCCACATGGAGCTGCGCCTTCTCCGGCATGCCGCACACCCGTCGACCCTCCGCCGCATCCGCCATTGTACGTCGTTGCTTTGCTTGCTTGCTGCTGCTTCGTCCTAGATAGGAGGAGATGATGAGATCAAGAAGCTGCTATATACCAGCAGCACCTATAGCGGCGTATATAGTGATCGATCGAGCTTGGAAGGGGTCGCTAGCTAGCTATATAACAAGGGCAGGGCAGGGCAGGGCAGCAGCTACGACTGCTGCATGTGTGCTGTTACTAGCCACTGCATGTGGGCCCCACAGGCGCAGCGACAGCTGATGAGAGTGACGTGGCACTCCAACTGTCACTGTTTTTCTGCTTGTCGTGCGTGCACTTCCCCTTTTACCTGCCGGACAAGTTAAATGGGCATTTTTTTGCCTCAATAAAAAAAAAGCTAATAAAGTGGCATTCTTTTAAATTTATTACTACAGCCTACGACGACCTAGCTAGGAGCAAAGTTACGGGATGCATCGAAACTTTACCGCACCACTGACTGCCTGCTCCAGCTCCACATGATGATGACTGCTGGCGCAGCCGCTGCTGATGCATGCTGTCATGTGGTCGTAGTTCCACATTCTAAAGTGAGTGAGTGATTCAGCTACACAACTCGAGTATACCACTTGAGTGCAATGGCGGCCAGATAGAGGCCGGGGTACAGTGGTCTTTTTCCTCCTCCTCCCTTCTTTGTCGACCTTTTTCCTCCAAAAGTACCGTGCTTACACTTCCCGGATCTACCCGGCTTGCATGAGTGGTTCAAGGCATTAGCACAGTCTACAAGTGCTTTGGCTGGCTATTTTATAGAAACATGGCACCTATAGATTTCCAAATGGGCCGCCCAGCCCTAGCCCGATGTGGCCCGCCCTAAAAGCGGTCCGGCACTATCAGACCATCAGGCCTGATAGTGCCGGGCCCATCGGGCCATCGTGCTGAACTGGTGGCCCAAGCCCGACACTAAGGCCATTTTATAGGGCCGGGCCGGCACGGCGGCCCGACCGGCCCATCAGGCTCTGGCGGCCCATCGGGCTGGGACGGCCCGGACGGCGATGGCCGGCGGTGCGCGGCCGCACGGGGGCTGAGGCGGCCGGCGGCCGAGGGGTGCGCCCGGCTGGGGGCGCGCGGGGGCCGGAGGCGGTCGTGTCGGGCGGCGCCGCTGTGGCCGGCGTGGGAGCCCGAGACGGCGGCGGCCGGCGGCGACCGAGAGGGGCGCACGGGGGGCGGCGATGACAGGTGCGGGCAGCGACGACAGGGGCGGGCGGCACCGCTGCGGCTGCCGCGGGCGCAGGCCGAGGGCGGGGCGGCCGTCGCGGGGTGCGGGCTGGGGGTGGCGTGGTGCGTGCAGAGGGGGTTGGAGGAGAGGGAGGGCGGCTGCAGACTTGGGGTGGGGAGAAAGAAGAGAAGGTAGAATTAGGGTTTGATGATTTTATATGTGGGAGGGGAAGAGGTAAGGGGAGATGGGTTGTTGGGCCATTGAATGTCATGGGCCGCTATCGGGCCGGCCATTATCGTGCCGTGCTTCGGGCCGGCACTATGGGCCGGGGTGGCGGCCCAAGCACTAACACCCATCGTGCCGGGCCAGCCTGCGGCCCGATCGATCATGCCTAGGCCGGGCTATTGCCGTGCTTTTTAGGGCCGGGACTCGGGCTGCCCATCGTGCCCGGCCCATTTGAAAATCTATAATGGCACCTAAAACAACAAGGATTATATATTCTCTTCTGCAGGACCTTGCTATATATGGTACTCCAGTTACCTCTCCTAAGAGCATCTCCAACAGGGTGACTAAATTTGGGTGACTAAATCCCATTTTAGTCATCCACCCCTAACTTTTAGTCACCTAATATTTGTTCCCAACTCTAGCAGGACTGATCAACTCACTCCCTATTATTCATCCTGATATATGGGTCCACCCTGTCATAGAAACGTCAAACAAACTCCGCTCGTCCCTTCACGCCCGTTCTCTCGACCGCGCACACGCACGCGCCGGCGCCGCCCCCGCTCCGCTTGCTGGCCCCGCTAGGACCGCCTCCTCCCGGCGCCGACGCCCCACCCGAATGTCCCTACCCTGCTCGGCGCCGCCCCCGCTCTACCCGCCAACCGCCGCCAGGGCCGCCTACCCGCGCCGCTGACCCTGGGCTGCCTTCTCCTGGCGCCGACGCCCCACCCGAACGTCACTCCCCTGCTTGGTCTAGCGCCGCCTCCCAACCATTGTCACGGCGCCCCCCTAACCACAGCCTTCCCTCACCACCATCGTCGCGAGGAGGATCCTGCCCTCCTTCCTCAGATCCACCCCGGCTTGCTTCTCCTCACATTCCCTGCCTCGGCAAGCCTCTCCCCTGCCCCAAGCCAAGAGGTGAAAGTGAAAAAGTTTAAACTTTTGTCTCAATGTTTACTCAGTTTTCTCCATGAGTGCCATGTTAAGATCAATGAAAAGTTAGGAAATGCAGAAACCTGTAATTTAAATACTATTGATATGATTTTCACAACAAAGATATGGGATCCTTTCCTATTAGCACCAACACTTCCATGATGCAGAGCTGCAGACACTTTGATTGTTATTTATCATAATTTCTATGAGTATGTTTTGTGGGTTGTTGCACTCATGAATATGTCTGGATGCATATAAGTCAGTTCAAGCACCTATTTTTTTTAATTGATCAGTGACTTTGAAATCAATGTGCTCTTTTGCTCCTGTTTTAGGCCTACTTATTTTAGTGTGCTTGCTAGCTTGTTGTGCTTTTCAGTACTCCATCTCCCTCTAGCTACTAATTATCTTATTTTAATATATGTCCAGGTCAGATATTGTAAATGGATAGCCTTCTTAAGCGGTGGTGGGATGAAGAGGAGGAATCTGATGATGATGACCTCTTCGTGGTTGGTGCCGTTCTTACTGGATTGAAGAGGAAGCAGAGCGAGAAGAAATTCCGTGGCTCGTTGCCGGGTCGGCACAGTGTGTAAAGAGGCATCCAGAGAGGCCACCAGAGACTTTACTTGGACTACTTTGCGCCCCAGCCTGTGTACAACAATAAGCACTTCAGGCGGAGGTTTAGGATGTCCGCGTCCCTCTTCTTGCGGATAGCAGTGGCACTAGAGGCTCATGAAGAGTCAGGCAGAGACCCAATGCGGTTGGGGCTCTTGGCGGCTCTCCTGTTCAGAAGGCAGCTGCAGCTCTAAGAATGCTTGCCTACGGAGTTTTTGCAGATTTCTTGGATGAGTATGTAAGGTTGGGAGAGAGTAGCCTGCTGCAGATGACGTCTTTTCACGGCTGCGAAAAGTGTCCTTGAACACCACCAGGGGGCCTGCGCGCATGCGTCCGTGCATCACCCATGGCAACAAGAAACGGGGATCAGTTAGTTGGGACCAGCAACGAGTGTTGACGCGATCGATCTTGCAAGATGATCCAACAATCCATCGACGAGCATGAACGATTCTCGTCGGCGATTCAGCAGTGGCGAGTACCTCCGGATGTTGAAGGGCCCGGCGATGTCTGGCGCGCGGTAGCCGAAGAGGACGCAGGTGCTGACGCACTTGGAGGTGCAGCGTGAGGCGAGGTCCGACTTGGGGTGCCGGAGCCTGTTGGTCTCCGGCGGCAAGAAGCAGGCGCAGGCAGGTCCGGCGGCAAATCCGGGGAGGACGAGGATCAGAGGCGGGCAGGCCGGCGGCGGCAGCTAGGATGGTCGGCGGCGTGGCGTCGGCAGGGGAGGGGCGGGGGCGGGGGCGGGGGCGGCCGGCGGCGTGGCGTCGGCGGGAGCTCAGGGCGGGGGCGTCGGCGGCGGCGGCGTGCGGGGGCGGCGTGCGTCGCCCTGGCGCGTATCGGGCACATCTCGCCGCTGGCGGATCGGGTGTGGAAATGAAAAAAAAAGAAATTGATGGGCCCACAGTTGGCAGCCCAAATAGAGGGCCACCAAATTGGGGTATGGGGGGAGAAATTTGGAAGGACTACCAAAATGGCAGCCCATTTGCTCCCCTGCTGGAGATTAAATTTTTGCGCCCACCGAGCAAATATAAAGATAGAAGCCCATTTAGTCATCTTGCTGGAGTTGCTCTAAGAGGTAATAAGATCAAGAGAGAGAGGTACACTCTCTCTCCAATAAAGAAGAATATGTAGACTTATTACTTAAAAAAAGGACATATTGACGCCACGCACACGCAAGCAGACAGCAATCCCTAGCTAGCATAGTGTGGTTGATGAAAGTGTGGTATTTGGACGGTAATGTGTGAAGTGACATATTAGAATGCTGATTATTGGCGATTGCGTGGTTTCCGTAGTGTGGCGTCGCTTTTTGCAAAGAGCTAGCTAGCTAGTGATGAAGCGACAGCGACAGCGACAGCGGCAGCAGCAGTAAAGCTTCTAGTGGACTCGTTTGATGGCATCTCGTTTGGCGCCACTCCACTCGCACCGGCCGTGACCGGATTGATAGAAAGAAAGCGATCCGTAATGCTCAAAAGCAGTCGCCGAATGATATATGCAAAGTAGTAAAAAGACCTTTCTTTTTATTTATTTATTTATTTATTTATTTATAGGCTAACCTGATGCATGCATTATATATTGCTTATTATTTGTTTCTGCTTCAGTCTTATGAAACTTTCTCTCATCTCTCCTCATGATGACAATGCCACGTCAACAAAATTGTTGACGTAACGATGCTAATTAACGCTCATGAAACTCCTGATGAAATTTGCATTGAGACTAGCCTTATTGGTATGTTTATTTTTTCTTCCTTGTTGCATCGATCTTGCTTATTATTACAATGCAGTGAAGTGCAGGCAGGGCCTACCTGAGATTTTTGCCACAAACACACCTTTAACCCGGTTGGAGTACCAGGCAAGGCCTACCTGAGATTTTTGCCACAAACGCACCTTTAACCCGGTTGGAGTACCTATACATTCATGGTTTTATCTCCTGTTTGATCGAATTATTAGTGTTCGATCTGTAATGATCAAGTCATAAAAAGGATATATATCTTAGTATGTGCTGTTGCAATCCACCACCAACTTTTTTTAAAAAAAATGAACCAGGTAGGAGAGCTGCTGAGTATATTAAAAAGAAGAAGAACGTCCAGATTAGGCACAACAACAACAACAAATGCCAGTTAGATTGGGACATCAACACGACCACGCTTCTCCGCTCAAACTTGACACAATAGTAACCAGTTGGATCGAGGCATCAACACTGCTGCAAACTCAACTCAACTCCACACCAAACCGCCACAGGGAGGTGGCCTTCTCGGTGCGGTGCAGTCTGCTTCTTCTAGTTTTCCTGTTAGCATGGGGCCACGCTTGGCTCCGATGACTTTTTGAGCGTAAGGTGGGAGGTCCCGTGTTTGAGTTTGTGTTTGCGCGGTTGAAATCCACCATGAACTTGCTGTGGAGCAACACACTATTTCTGCTAATTAGTGCCAGACATATAGTTGGTCCGGTCCTTGCAAGCAAATAATAGCTAGAGATCTGAAAGTGTTGGCGCGAGCTCTGATACATTTCGATTATTATACCCAACAACTGAAGCCACTGAATCAAATCAGATGCTGAAAACAAGGAGGCTGGGTGAAAAAAAAATCTAAACTGCAAAAAAGTGAATCTAAATGTGCTTCGTTCTCCACTAGCTACATGGATCTGATCTGAAAAGCAGGGAGAGAGAGAAGCTAAGGAAATTTTTTAAAAAAAGAGAGAATATAATGCAAAAAGCAAGGAGAAAAGTTAAGTTGCTGATGTATCAAATTAAGAGAGAAATTAAAGTTAAGCTGGCCGGCGGGAAGTTAAGAAATGCAAATACTAATGCATTGCATGCTTGGACCACACCACAGCACATAACAGAGCGAGAGAGCAGATCCGGATGGAGAGCGTGGCGCATGCATGTCAAAGCAAGCTAGCGATCGAGAGCAGGCTGGCCACTGCTGTACAGTAGTAGTGGTACTACGTCTTTTCCATGGATCGATCGATGGATTGATTATCCAGGTGCTGCTTCTGCCTGCTTGCTCTCGATCGAGATGTACACATGCATGCTGAAGCTTTTCCTGCTTTCCAGGGCCGGCCGGGACATGCTGCTCGCCGCTGCCGCGACATAGGCCAGACTACTATATATTCCATCATCATCATATCCTGCCTTTCTCTGATCTTTGGATTTTCTTTTCATCAATGTATGCAAGAAGCCAAGTGTTATAAGCTGCTGCTATTAATTAGGTCGGTCGCTTGCATTGTTAAATCTGTTGACGGCGTTGCTGCCTGCCTTTAACCGATGGATGGATGGATCGATCTATCGATCGAGAGTTATTAGTTGGAGAAGCTGCTTATAAACGACTAAGCAATGCTAGCTGTAGGCCTGTAGCTTTTGAAGTTTTGATCCATGTACTAGCTCCGATCCTAGCTAGCAGTAGTATATAGATCATCACTGATCAGATCGATCGATCAGCCAGCACCAGCAGATCGATAGCAGTGTGGTCCTCCTGATCTGAACTGATCGATCAACAAGCAATGCATGCAGCTAACACCTGGAACAGTACGAACCTGCATGCCGGCCGTGTGAGCGAGCATTATTCATATCATGCCTCCATCTCGATCGATCACAGCCATCCATCCGTTCAACAATGTATCCAAGAGCAAGCTGATCGAATCGCTTCAGGTTATTGAGGCCGACAAGGCATGGATGGGTGGATCGATATGATAGATGTGGCAGCCAGCACTAGCAACAAGCAGCCACCAACATTGCCACTGCTCACTCACATCCCTCGTCGTCGCTTTTATTTAGTTAACAGCAGGTTGCCCGTCCAACTAGCCTTCCTCTTCTTGACTCTTCTCCATTCATTCCAAATTATTAGTCATTTTGACTTTTCGAGATATATAGACTTTGCATCAAGACGTGACATATATCTAGATATATAACTAACAAAAACTATACATCGAGAAATTTAAAACTAAAATGACTAATAATTTGGAATGGAGGGAGTACATTTATAATCGGTTAATTGGAGTGGCACACAGTAGCTAGCTAGACTGATTATTATGAGTTATGATCGACCGCTTAATAATCGGATCCACATTCTGTAATTTACTCGATAACCCGTAGTACGTCTTTGATCGATCGATCGTTCAGTACTTATATTTAGCTCGCTCCTCACAGCAAAGGGGTGCGTGGGGTCTTGTTGATCAGATATATACTAGTTAACTATATATATTATTACAAGTGTATATATATATATATATATGAACTTTTGCATCTTCAATGATGCAAATAAAGATACAGCCATCATGTCTGCCGGCCATCATCATACCGTTCTTCCTTCTGCCACAGCTTTATTTAATTTGCAACATAATAGTACTATTATTACTAGGGTTAATTTGTTTAATATATACATAGACACACACATATATATAATTAAACAGATATCTGGTGGCCCCCCATTTGTGCAGTTGTATTAGGTAGTGCATCTATCATACTAACCTTTAGTGACATGCTTTATTTACTGCTGGTTAGTCGACATACAGCTTTTAGTTTGATTTGGTTAATATACAGCTTTAGTGACCTGGGTGGTGGCTCAAAAGTCAAGGATATGCATGCATGCTATCTGAAGATCCCTAACCTGCACTACATATGCAGTGATCTGAGACTATATGCAGTGATGATCGGAGTAGCTACTACTACTACACACACCAGCAAGCGTTGAGACAAAAAATATTAGGAACTTGGTCGGTAGTGAATGGACTAGATGAATGGACGAATGAAGATGGTCGATAAATAAAGCAACGAGAGGGGCAGGGCAACAGGGGTTTCCCTGTGCAACATGCGAAATGCCATGCAGGCGCAGCAGAGTCCAAGGGGGAGAGATCAACGAGAGCGAGTCCAAGGACAAGGACAAGGAGAAAGGCAGCTTCCCCTCAATCCCCGACAGCTTGGAGCCATGTGCTTGCCTGCATCGGTCTGCATGCGACACTGCTGATCATTCTGATCAACGTACTCTGCACCCCAACAACAGCAACACACATGGATGGATCGATCAAGCTAATACAGATCAGCTAGCAACGGGGGTATGCAATGCATGCATAGTAGAGCAGGTAGTATGTGCTAGCAGCTAGCAAGCTGCTAAAGGTAACCGGCCGGCCGGCCGAGAAAGAAGCGGCAGCAAGCATCTATGCAAGTGCATGCCGGCCGGCCGGCCGGCTCTTCTGTCAAGCTGGAGCAGGACATCATATCGATCAACACAGGCAAGCTGCTGCTTGCTGCTGTCTGCATCCCGACAAACTAGACAGGGATGGACGACTACTACTCGATCGATCCGTATAGCCAGCAACATGTTCAAGCACGCGCGCACAAAATATAATTCAAGAGAAACCGTACGTACGCGCGTGCAGATGCTCCACGCATGAGTTGACGACACAATGCCGACATATATATCTACCAAGTAAATATTAATGTACAAGTGCATTTATTTATTATATTGGGCAAACAAACATTTTAGATTTTCATGGAGGAATTTTATTGGATTTCAATCCTACATGTGTGCAGTGGCTCTTTCGCACCCTCATTTTTATTGGACTTCTAGTTGTTCCGGGGTTGCCAGAGGACTTTGGAGATTTACGAATTTAAGAGGATATCTGACATTAACCATGACCTTCCTAGTCCTTCTGAGTTACTAGAGGAATTTGCTATTTTTGAACTTCAAAGGTTATCTGGGCCAAGGATAATTTCGGACTACCTAATCGTTTTGTTGGTGTTAGAGGAGTTTAGATATATAACTTTTTATTAATTTCAAAGGATATGTGGCCTCCAGCATGTCCTGTAGATATTTGCTACCTTCCTGGATGTTCCAGTGTTTGCTGGAGGAGTTTATTGATTTCTTATTTTTAAAGGGTTTTGGCCTCAAGCATAAATATTTATGTTATACACTAAATACTTATAAAATGTGAGACTAACTGTCAGGTCCGGGGCCACGTGATATCTCACGTGGCATGGTCTTGTGCGAGATATAGGAGGAGATATTATGTATAGCATGTAACCACACATATCTTGCACCAGTCGGATTAGATGGAAATTACTCGGGATAAACTCCAGGAGATAGACCGACTTAGGGTTTCCAGTAACCCTGCTCTTCCGGCTAAGGGCGGGCAGGGACCTCTTCCATTCATCTAGACATTATCCAAAACCCTTAACGCATAGAAACTTCCTCTCTACACGTATCCAAGGCAATACAAACCACAAAGGACATAGGGTATTACACAACACTTGCGGCCTAAACTTGTCTAATCCTTGTGTAGCTTATACCATCATGTCCTTGATCTCGGCGATCCCAACGATCATCTCTCTACCTAAGGGTATCCTAGGTAAATGTGACGGTAAAACATTGACACTGATGCCCTGTTCTCTCTCCCTTGCTCCACCAATTGGCTATGTAGGGAAATAGTGAGAAAATGATGTAATACAAGAAGAAGCTACGGACCGGTATCAAATGGTTGCTTGAGACAGAGAACGAACACCTCTTTGAGATTTTGAACATCATTGGCAAGCTTGAGGTTCAAGGGAAACAAAACTCCGAGACAGGTATCAGCATTTTCAAGTTAAGCCATCATGGATATGTCTTTTTTCTGTATATAAGTTCTACTGACTGAATTTTTATTGCATCATCTAGTTGCTAAGTGGAGGAATACTCTTAACGAAGCAAGAGCAGTAAATGTGGGTATTCAGAAAGAACATGCATCTCTGCTCCTCTTCCATTCGTCTAGACATTAGCCAAAACCCTTAACGCATAGAGACTTCCTCTCTACGCGTAATCAAGGCAATACAAACCACACAGGACGTAGGGTATTACGCAACATTTACAGCCCGGACCTGTCTAACCCTTGTGTTACTTGCACCATCGTGTTCTTAATCTCGGCAATCCCCCAGGATCATCTCTCTACCTAAGGGTATCCCTAGGTAGACGTGACGGTAAAACACCGACACTAACACTTACAAAATATTTGCTATATAACAAGAGTACACAACACACTCTCTCTTTGTGGCTATCCTAGCACTCACCCTTCTCATCTACCATGCTTTTAGATAGATGGCATGGCAAGGAGGGGGTCATCTATTTATAGGACAAGACGGATCATAGGGTGGTGACATGTGTCTCCCTTTCTAGAGAATTCCTCAATATTACAAGATTTTTTAATTTATTTATTACTAATTCTAGAGTACTCCATAAAAATATCTTCTCATTGTCTTGTGGAGAATACTCTAGAAGGTTGCCTTACTCTAGATGATATGGATGAGGATGAGGAGGATGTCGATGATGATGACAGTGAGGATGGATCTGAGGAGAGTGCAGCAGATAGCTCAGACTTGGAGGGTCCTCTAGTGACCCCTGCTATTCAGGTATCTGTCAGGCAGGCCGGCGTAGAGATGGTCAGCTATTACAACACCGGGATGACAGCGGCTGCTCGTTTGCTAAGGCGGCAGAGTCCTGTGGATGTCCCAAAGGACACAGTGGACTATAGGTTTCAGACTCGCTTCCAGCACGACTTCTATCAGTCAGTGATTCTAGCCAAGGCAAGCATTGCTTCAGAGGCTCAGTGGGTTGATTGGAGCCACATGGCTAATTTGGGCCATGAGATTCGTGATGAGGTGGCTCAGATGTGTCAGGATAGACACATCAAGGATATCATGGGTTTCCAGCATGATGGGAACAAGGAGTTGATAGCCCAGTTCTATGCTACAGTCTACTTTGGGCATGTGTTGACACCGGATTTTGACAAATCCAATGTAATCTGAATTATGAAGATTATCGGCTAGTGGCATACGTGCGCTGGAGTCGTAGCAAGAAGGATCAAGCATGCATGGGCAGCAATCGGCAAGTTTCTAATGGCGTCGGTTCTTCCAGGAAGGTTGGGAACATGGGCGAGCATACATGCACGTATATTAGGGAGGTGCTCCTAATTTGCATACAAGGTGATTAAAGGTAGTGGCCGGATTAATTAACTATGAAGGAAGCTCGTGCATGCGAATCTGATTAGAATAAAGAGAAGGCAAGATTAAAGGAAAGGCTTACACGTCATCCTGTTAATGGTTTGGGCTGAAATGAGTTTTGTGGATTGGGTTTTAAGATGGATTATGTTTGGGTGGGTTGAAATGGGTTGAATTAAGTAGTGGGTTGGATTGGAGTGGGTTCTGTATAAATACGGGTTGAGATGGGTTGGAATGGATTGAAATGAATATTTTGTCCAAAATAGTATGGACCCTAAAACTAAAAATTCACACCATATAATTTTTGAAATTGACTTAAATTTATTGAAGATGGCTCAATATGACTCGCAGATACTCTTGGTAAGACAGTGCGGTTAGATCTAAACGTGGGCCCCACATAAAGAGCCGGACCACAAAAATAAAACCTCGCGTTCACACTATAAAATTTTATCGCAAATGACTGAAACTTGTTGGATATGACTCAGTATAACTGGCAGCTACTCTGTGCAAAACAGTGTGGCTAAAACTAGACGTGGGTCTCATGTCAAGAGTCGGACCCTCGATATAAAACCTCGCGTTCACATTATAAAATTTTATCGAAATTGACCAAAATTTGTTGGAGATGACTCAGTATAACTGACAGCTACTTTGTGCAAAGCAGTGTAGATAAAACTACATGTGGGCCCCACATCAAGGGTCGGATCCTAAAAATAAAACATCGTGTTCACACTATAAAATTTTATCAGAATTGACTGAAACTTGTTGGAGATGACTCAGTATGACTGGCAGCTACTTTGTGCAAACAGTGTGGCTAAAATTACACGTGGGCCCCACGTCAAGTGTCGGACCCTGGAAATAAAACATCGCGTTCACACTATAAATTTTTATCGAAATTGACTGGAACTTGTTGGAGATGACTCAGTATGACTGGCAGCTACTCTGTGCAAAACAGTGTGGCTAAAACTACACGTGGGCCCCACGTCAAGAGTCGGACCCTGGAAATAAAACCTCGCGTTCACACTATAAAATTTTATCGAAATTGACTGAAACTTGTTGTAGATGACTCAATATGGCTGGCAGCTACTCTATGAAAAGCAGTGTGGCAAATACTACACGTGAGCCCCATGTCAAGAGTGGATGCACTAAACTAGTTGAAGAGAATTAGACGCAGCAGTTCGAAACCGGTTTGCTTGGGTTGAAACTATTGGTTTGGTTTGCTTTGGGAGTAAATAGGAATTAGTTTGGATTGGTTTGGGTGGAATAGCAAGTGGATGGAGTTGGTTTGATTTCTAAAGTATATTGATAATGAAATGGTTTGGTGTGGTTTTGGATTGGTTTCCAAACCATTAGCAGGGTAGTTACACGTGCAAGCAAGAGGTGATTGAATAAAGAAAGGGAAGGCTACGGCTGGAGTGCTGGTCCACGCCACGCGTAAGGGGTCTGGTTGGTCATACATATGGAATTATCTCTTCTCGTCGACGGATCGGCAAAGGCTATTATTAGAAAGGATTCTACAGAAAGGGAATTAGAATCCGTGTATCTTAATATTAGTTTGTTTAGATGTTTTTTTTATAGCAAGTTTGGTGTGCCGTAACCGGTTAAGATGTCTAGGCTATAAATATGTACCCCGTCCGTTGTAAAAGATTTATCACACGATCAACAAACAAACTCTACTTTTTACTTACAATTTACTTTTCGGCGACTTCGCCACTTTTCTTTTCTATTCGGCGAGTTCTTTCGAGTTGATCAAGGATACCTCACATTCGAGCGACTTGATCTGCTGGTAAGTTTTCGTTTACAGAATAAATCCGAGCTTTAGCTTCCGGGTGCATCGCTGTCGCTTCGTTCAGATCTATTCAAAAGTTATCGAATTATATTTAGGCTTTGACTTCCGGGCGTATCACTATTGTTCAGAATAAATCCGATGAGTTTGAATGCTATCGGCTAGAAGAAACAGGATGAGGACCCTCATCAATGAATTATTCTCACTTGATCGGTGTTCAGAATAAATCCGATGAGTTTGAATGCTATCGGCTAGAAGAAACAGGATGAGGACCCTCATCAATGAATTATTCTCACTTGATCGGCTATGTAACATATATTGCCGTTGCGAGCGTGAAGGCTGATGATGAGCAGGTGACAGAGCATGTCAGCAGTGTGACCGAGCAAGCAAGGTTGGTTTGTATATAAGCTCTTTGTACAACGGCACATTGCCACCAAGACACACGTACATGCGCACGGGCTGGATATAGCTGTTCGAGAACAAATAAATGATAAATAGTATGATGGAAAGCCGACAAAGGGCTGCAGTGAATCCTATACCATGCATATGTTAGGGAAAACTGCATACATCGGCTGAGAAGACTATAATTTGTATGCATCGGCTGAATAGTCATTAGAAGAAATGATTTGTGTAGAGCCGATGGCCCAGAATGAGAGGACGTCAATGGAGTTACCATGTAAAAGAGAGAACGGGGAGGAACAGCCGATGAGGTTGATGAAGGCAAAACTTGGACTTCCCCTTCAACGTTAATGCAGGCAGGCTGCTGAGCATGGTCACGGAAGCTGTGGCGCCCTGGTCATCCCGGCGATAAGATTACAGCAGCAGCAAGGGATACTATTATCTAATTGCAGAGGCCTCGTTGAAGAAGAGTATTCATTCTTTTGTATCATACTGCGAGATGTGCTCATAGCCAAGCACCAGACATCAGCCTTATGGTAGCTCGGAGGTGCAAATGCGGCCGATTTGGATATACATGGTATGATCGGCCAATTCATAATGTACACGAGGTGGGATGAAGAATCCCAGGATCATCGGCTAGCATAAGTCTCAGCATGTTGCCCGTAAAGTTTGAGCCGATGAAGTGGAACTAGCATGTGCATATGGAAGATATATGATGTCTGAACATACTTGGTCGGATATCAGATTCTTCAGTCAGAAGTACGTGACGAATAAATAAGTGTTGACATCAGCCGATCCTTGATGACAAGGCCAGATATCTCTTGTAGCTGTAATGACTAGGCATCGGCGGATTCAAAGTAGAAGGCTTTGCATACACACATCAGCAAGCCCAGCTGCGTCACGCTGAATCGAAGAATCTTGGATTCATACCGAATAGATCAGGGGGATGTTGCTTCGGCTCAGGAAATTAATATAGTCAAGGTCAACAAGCACAAGATGCTCATCGGATCCATGGTTGAAAGATCAAGAAAGAAGCCAATCATGCAAACGATCAGTGGCCAGAGAGAGACCGATGTCTGTATTCATTATCCTTCCTAAAGATAATTCTAAAATATAGATGTCGAAGGGGCATGTTGGCACTTTGGAAAAATTAGAACTGTTGGGATGCCGGCAATAAGCTCTTCGGTTCGTGGTATATCAACCGCTACAGAAAACATGACAGACCAGCCATTTGAGTTTCTGCTGCTAATAATAAAAAATGGCCGATGGAGTTGTTGTACTAGTTCATCGGTTGCCCTGTTTTTTTTTGGAAGATGGATAGGCAGCAAGAGGCATATAATATTATTCTCCATGGCCGATGATACACAGCCGATGGTCCAGATTGAGCATTATCTGATCTCAAATTCCATTGGATATGTGAAGATGCTTACCTTTTGGCTTGGCCGACTGTTCCGGAATTCATTGGCCATTGATCGAGTTGGATCATTGAAGTTAATTTCCTCAATATATTACAATGAGAAAAAGAAATAGGGCATCAATGGTGACGTGATGTTTTTGAGCATCAATATTATGTTATATATGGTATCTGCTTTTATCGGCTCGTCCCATACAGAAAACTCATAGCCGATAGATAGCAAAGAAAGGAGCCGATGTCTATGACTCTGGGTAACCTGTTCTGAACGCGTATCCCAGGGGCAGCATCGGCGATCAATTTAGAAGTGATCAGAGCATTACAAGATCGATAGAGAATTTGGCTGTCTGCAGATTAATTATCAAGCAACTCAGCGTGTGCTCGAGAGATCTCATCTCAGTATGCATAATCTGGATACAGCGCGAGGCCGATGAATATAACGATGATCGTCAAAGAGATGATGGCCCAAATAATTGGAGCCGATTGTGTAGTAGTCGGCTAGCAGAAATTATCTCACACACGATGAAGCCGTTAGGGGTGTGTACGTGGCCGATATCCAAGCTATGCTGCCTAGAAGGAGGTGTATATATATATATATATATATATATATATATATATATATATATATATATATATATATATATATATATATATATATATATATATATATCACATATACAGAGGCACCGGCCAGTGGAAGTCTCTTTTATTATAGGCTAATAAGGCGAAGTCAGGAAGCTACAGATACAGTAGGTTTTATTAGGTCCGGATTCTGCAAGAATAACATGCATGTCATGAGAAAAGATGGAAATCTTATTTTTGATCGGATCAACATTCAGAGAATAACCTGATGGCAGCCTATTGAAGATGACTTCGTCCTTATCAAATGAGGGTTTCATGATGAAACAGAAAGATTAGCTGATGATGCAGTAGCTGCAGGATTGGAGTCCAATATGAGCAAGTCAATACTTGTGTGGTGGCATGTACATACACTCCACGAAGCAAAGAGGCATTGTGGCTGGTTGCTTACTCTAACCCAGCTCGGAAGGGGCCGTGGATTCAGGTATTGGCTGATGGAGATACAAGAAGCCGATGATTAGCCGGTGCTCTAGTTATGCTGCAGCCGATGATTGTTGAGCATCAGGGACTGATTATGATGCTGCCGCTCCACTGCCCCATACTGGTATGATTAGCGAAACCTTACTTCTTACTGCAAAATTACTTGGGGTTTTTATTTTGTGAAAAAAATAAAATACTCAGCTCCTAAATGACACGAAATTCCTACCAGAGCCATATATTGATATCTTTGAAAACCTTACACATGTACTGCTTGTTTTACATTGAGCTTTGTCAAATTGTTTGTGATCCTTATGAGATTCGTTTCATGCTTTTAAGGTCAAGATCAAGTACACTCCATATATATTCATGCTGACTTCTACACTGGAAGTTACACAAAAATATGCCTCCCATCCACACAAAAATACTCCATCACTTTGACATAACTCTTCATGTTGCAAAAATAATATGGGCTATGCAAGAGAAAAGCAGAAGAAAAATATCTGTGCCCAGAAGCATGGGAAAAAAGAAAAAAAAAGAAAGATAGCCCATATTTCAAAAAAAAGAGATAGAGTCATGCAGAAAGGGGTGCAAGTTCCATCCAGAAAAATTCCACACACTTGCACATCTTGATCTGATTGTATGATCTGTTTTCTCTTTTGGGTCCAGTTTTTAACTTTGCAATATATGCGAAACATGTGTGCTTATTTTCATCCCCTACCCTGAGCTCCACTAAAAAGCCTTATTAGAAATAGGGAGGAAAGAAGCAATCCAATGCTTTGGTGAGGAATCATACACATTGAGCGATCTAAGAGAATCATTTGAG
The DNA here is from genome assembly GCF_016808335.1 of Panicum virgatum. Classification (NCBI taxonomy): domain Eukaryota; kingdom Viridiplantae; phylum Streptophyta; class Magnoliopsida; order Poales; family Poaceae; genus Panicum; species Panicum virgatum. The sequence continues at coordinate 52,776,101 of NC_053150.1, forward strand.
GAGCAAAGTTTTATTTTGATTTTAAAAATCTTTCAAAGACCCAAGTGGTTTAGCAGGAAGAGTGTGGTTGATTTGATTCTTCATGTTGGCTTTAAAAAATTATGATAAAGAAGTTTGGAGAGGATCATCGGCTATAAAAAGGGATGTGCTAGAAAAGTTTATCACGGTTTCCAGTTCACTGCGGACTTCATCTATCAGGTGTTCTAGGCTTTAACTTTTGGGCACATCGTTAACGTTTGTATGGACTCATCTGTCAGTTTTTGACGTATCATGGTGGTTATTCAGGAGACATCAGCTAAATTCTAGTGGAAACTGAAAGAAGACTTCGGCTATGGAAGAACAATATCAGAAAGGCCGAGGTGTCAAGTCGGTACAGTGATCAAGCAAATTGAGGTATTGGATTTATAGAGTTTCGAAGCATGAGCCTTTCATACTACATCTGTTATCGTTTTCTATATTGGCAGAGTACCCGATCTGTTATCGTTTTCTGTATTGGTAGAGTCTTGCCGATACGCCACTTGAGAGACATTCGGAATTCCAGCCGATACGCTCCCGAATTTTACTTTGTTTATCCCTTGTCAATTACAGGTCAAATTGACTGGCACGCTTGGTCTACTTTCCGAAGCTTAGCGAACACTTGTCCTCGGATTTCAGTGTGTTGATTTTTGCGTCAACAGCATGATTCACAGAATGACAATGAGAGGACTATCTACTGGATGACAGAGGGACAACGCTACCGGTGCTCCTTCACCTCCTTCTGTCGGTACTTCGGGCTCGATGCTGAGGACGTGGATCGTCCTAAGATTCACTACGACCCACCTCTGGCAGCTGATCAGGTGACATTTATGTATCCGAGGGATAGGGTTGGCAGTGCAGGCAAGGTCACGAGGTTGTACACATACTACTCTATCCTGAACAGGCTATTCAGGAAGACACTCACACCCCGGGATGAGAATCCCAGTGACATATTAGCGCATGCCAAGAATCTGATGAGCAGGATGCAGCCAGATCCGAGGGGCAGTGACTTCAGTGTTGGTGAATTTATCTAGGAGGAAATCAAGCACATTTCAAAGACTCCCTTGAAGACATGTTGATATGCACCATATATTATGAGGGTCATACTAAAGGTCAACAGAAGAAACTTTGGCATAGATGTGAAGCATGAGCCGCTTAGGATTAAACATCCTAAGCATGTGAGAGTTCCCTCAGATGGCAGATTTGATGAGGTACAGGAGGACAATCAGGATGATCAGGGTCCGCAGGATGATCAGGGTGCAGATGCACCGTTTCAGCACGCTGAGGATATGCCTCTGCAGCAGACACCAGCTGGAGGCTATGTGCCACACGAGGGTAGAGATGATTCCCCTCCACACAGGTCATCTTCTTCCTTTAGACGGATGTTCCGGACCTTTGCAGGCATGATAAAGAACCAGAGGGATATTCTGGTTAATCAAGAAATAGAAAGGAGGAATAATAAGAAATTGAGAGATAATCAGAAGAGGATGCACACTGTTATGCAGCCACCACTCTCACCTATTTCTCTAGAGCCTGAGGCAGCCGTGATACCCTCTGGGGCGCAGATGATTGAGAACTTTCAGGGCATGGATTTTGGGCAGTATGATCACTTGGGAGAGAGGATGTTCTTTGAGCAGCAGAGTCAGCCATGTGGATCTTTTTCAGCTCAGCAGTTTGAACATGGACCACCACGACACTTTGCACCTTAGTATCGTCCAGGTCCCCAGCTATTTGCATCAGGTCCACAGATGTTTGCAGGATAGTTTGTGGGATCTCAGCTTTCTGGACCGTTCTCAGGGCCCCCGCCTTACACTTCCAGTTTTATGGGGCAGATTCCACCATTTAGTGCGGGAGCTTAGTTTGGGACTTATGTCAGTGCGTCGACAGTTCTAGGATAGTCGGCGACATTTCCTATAGCTTATGCACCTCCACCGCACTTTGGGTTTGGAGGGACTTTGTCATCACCAGATATGGGATGTGCAGGGACAACACCTTCACCTTCTTCAGCTCCTGACTCTGTTAAGGAGATAGTGGCCAGTTGGTGTGACTCGATCTTTGCTTATCCCGGTGGTTCTTCATCCGGATATCCTTCTGGTGGCTTCTCTTCGGGTGTACAGTGAGTTTAGACGGCAGCACATTCTTCTCCTCTTGTGCGCTTTTTGTTGATGGATGACAAAGGAGGAGAAGAAAGGAGGATTAAAGCTTATAAATCTTAGATGTGTGTGTGTGTGTAGCGTGTGGATGTTGAGTAATGATGTGATGTATTGAGTTGGACATGGATGGTGGATGTATGGATGTGTTCGTGTTGATTTGGGTATGTTGAGTAATCTTGTCTCGTCTTGTAAAAACATATCTCTATCACGTTAAAGACTTGTGGACTTGAGACTCTTGTATTGTGTGTTACCAGGTGTATTTATCATGTTTTAAATGCATAAGAGACATTTGTGGATGTATGAATGTGTTCGTGTTGATTTGGATATGTTGAGTAATCTTGTCTCATCTTGTAAAAATGTATCTTTATCACATTAAGGACTTGTGGACTTGAGACTCTTGTATTGTGTGCTACTGGGTGTATTTATCATATTTTAAATGCATAAGAGACATTTGTGGTAGTGTGAAATTTTTTATGAGATGTGTTGCTTTGTTTTCAGCCTTGGGCTATTCTGGTTGTCTCTGACCGGTTTGACGGGTCGGAGGGACCGGTCTAAGCCATGTGCTGTGCTGGCTGGTGTTGACCGATCTGACCGGTCTCATGGACTGGTCTGACCGGTCTGGGGCAGCAACACTGCATTTTAATTTTTGTGTATGCTTTAAATGTCATATTGCATCACGGGTTTATATGATGTTCACACACACTTGTTGCACCCCACGGATGCTGAGATTTTGGGGGAGTCTCATTTGTGCTCAGTATGTGTAATTTGGCATGTGAGGCCAACTTGTGATGAATTCCATTCATTTGCACATATTGAGAGGGAGTTCCAAATAAATTCGAGAATTCAAAAATTTTATTGAATATTTATCTTTGTAAGCTTTAATCGGGTTGTCATCAATCACCAAAAAAGAGGAGATTGAAAGAATCTAGGCCCCCAGTGGGTTTGGAGTATTGATTGACAACACAATTAAAGGACTAACTTATTTGCATAAGATTATAAGCAGGAATTTAATTGAGAAATTAATATTAAATGAGATGGCTTATGTGTTGCAAGCAAGTGTGTTTATCCCATTGACATTATAAATACATGACAAGCAAAATAAGAAAGAAAAAAGATACAGCAAGGTATTCATGGTTAATGTGAAGGCTCTAATATTTGCTTAAGGCTCATTCAACTTATGATGGGATTCAAAGTGACAAACACAACATGAAAGGAAAAGATAAAGCAAGGTATTCATGGTTGATATGAAGGCTCTTGTATTTGCTAAGACTTGTTTGACTTATGATGGGATTCAAAGTGACAAGAAAAGATTTTGTGAATGAGACATGATATGCTTGCGCATAGTCTCAATTGAAAGAACTTGTCATTGGTGATAAATATTGATTAATAAAAGAAGCAAGCAAGTCAAAGTAAATGAGGCATGAGCTTATGCAAAGATAATGTCTAAAATAGGAAAGCTTGCATGTAAGATTGAATTGAGAATTCAAATTGATAAAGAATATTTCATGCATGACATAAATCAACATGAGTTCAAGATGGATGGCTAGGATAAAGGTAGAAGACCAAGAGGCATGTTTTAAGAAGCTACACAAGCGACGGCTTGGGGGGAGCAAGGAAACCGATATGGGTCAAAGGCCGGAGATCCTAGAGTCATGGAGAGCTCTTTGTTGAGGAGTGTCATTATTTGATTGAAGAAGGTGATTTGTGAATCAATGTTGGATTTTATTCTTATGCAATTAAAGATTCAAAATTACTATCTCAAAGCGGGTATGCTCAAAGAATTGATGATGTTGATGCCCTCACGGTATTGATCGAAGAAGGGTCGGCATGATGATAAAGCGAAGCTCAAGTGAGGATTGTGATAATTATATATTTCATTTGCACTTGAGTATAGGTATGCCGTACTATCAAGAGGGATGCAACATCAGTGGGTTTAGACAATGCCAAAAGTGCTCATAGCAAGTCCCGAGTGAGATTAGCCGGAGAGAAAGCTAACATTAGAAAAATCAGAGAGTGACCGGTCTGACCGGTCCCTCTGACCGCTCTGAGCAAGCAAAAGCTCTAACGGCTATAATTCAAATCGACCGGTCTGACCGGTCTGGTACTGACAGGACAATGGCTAGTTTTATGAGAGGAGGTATTTATACCCCATGACTTCACCCATTCGTGGGTGCTGATGCCACTCCTTTTCAGAACACTTATGAAAGCCTTGTGAGCACTTGGAGCATCCTCCCCAACATCTCTTTGTAAGAGTTGCTTGATTCAAGTTGAATCCTTGAGTTGGGTTGAGTGAATCCAATCCTTGAGTCATTTGAGCAAGAGAGAAACATCCCTAGCTTTGAGCACTTGAGGTTGCGTTGGCCAACTCGATTGAAACATTTGTTACTCTTGGAGCATTGGCTCCTAAACGGCTAGGTGTCGCCGGCTAGCTCCCAAGATTGTGTTGAGCAACGACAAGTTTGTTGCTGCAGCGATTGTGTGCCACGAGGACGCATGATCATATAGTGGAGAGAGGAGATAGCTTGACCTTGCGGTCATCATAAACTTATCAACGGAGACTAGGATTCACACGTGGGTGCACGGAGTGAATCCGAACTTCGGTAAAACAAATCATCATGTCTCCTTTGCATCATCTTTACTTCGATTTATTTTACTTACCTTGCATTATAGTCTTTGAGTTTGAATTGTGCTTCCGCTTGATCTACTTGTGTGTGCTTCATTTGCGTGCAGGGAAATACTTCTACTGATATAATTAACCTGCAAAAGACATCCTACAAGTTTTGTATAGGTTCAAGCTCGAGAGGGGATTTTCCCTGCTGGTGACTGCCTGTCTGCTTAGACCGTTCTGGTGGACCGTTCTGACCGGTCTAGACAGTGTCAGCAGGGTTAAGTGCTAAAATTTGAAGAAAAGCCTATTCACCCCCCCTCTAGGCCCCCCTCTAGGCTACGACATCGTGTGATCAAGATTCTTTCAATTGTAGAACTAAATAATAGTTTATTTGTACTTCTAGAATTAATTTGATTACCATATATTTGCACTCCATAATATCCATTGGCTCACAAAAAGATACTTCTTTTGGCGTTTCTTGATGCAAAATAAATAAGATAGCATTGAGATCAATAGTGTCCAATATAGCCTTCTCGATGTTGCACATTGCAAAGCCATCTTATCTTTCTTGTGATATAGATGATCTCAAATACTACGACATCGTGCGATCAAGATCCTTTCAATTGTAGAACTAAATAATAGTTTATTTGTACTTCTAGAATTAATTTGATTACCATATATTTGCACTCCATAATATACATTGGCTCACAAAAAGATACTTCTTCTGGCGTTTCTTGATGCAAAATAAATAAGATAGCATTGAGATCAATAGTGTCCAATATAGCCTTCTCAATGTTGCACATTGCAAAGCCATCTAATCTTTCTTGTGATATAGATGATCTCAAATACTACGACATCGTGTGATCAAGATCCTTTCAATTGTAGAACTAAATAATAGTTTATTTGTACTTCTAGAATTAATTTGACTACCATATATTTGCACTCCATAATATCCATTGGCTCACAAAAAGATACTTCTTCTGGCGTTTCTTGATGCAAAATAAATAAGATAGCATTGAGATCAATAGTGTCCAATATAGCCTTCTCGATGTTGCACATTGCAAAGCCATCTAATCTTTCTTGTGATATAGATGATCTCAAATACTACGACATCGTGTGATCAAGATCCTTTCAATTGTAGAACTAAATAATAGTTTATTTGTACTTCTAGAATTAATTTGATTACCATATATTTGCACTCCATAATATCCATTGGCTCACAAAAAGATACTTCTTCTTGTGTTTCTTGATGCAAAATAAATAAGATAGCATTGAGATCAATAGTGTCCAATATAGCCTTCTCGATGTTGCACATTGCAAAGCCATCTAATCTTTCTTGTGATATAGATGATCTCAAATAATTGTTCAACAACTTTAGTTTTGAGGAAAAATTTTAAGCTGAAGCTACAGTCACAGTTACAGTTAATAGGATTCGATAAGCAACCAAAATATTTAGACAGCAATCTATAGCCATAACAAACTTCAGAATCTCAAGCGCTAACATCAAAGAATCTGGCAAAGTTACTTGCAGTATCTTTAATGCTTACCTCTTGACCTCTTAGACTGCGATCACATAGACTAGCTGATCAGTAGCCATATTGTATGTACATAATATATACCTTAGCTTGGGCCCCCGCCTAGCTTGGGCCCTCGGCCATCGCACATGGTGGCCTACCCCTAGGGCCGGCACTGTTCCTAGATATTCTAGAGTTGCCAGAGCAGTTTGAGATTTTTTCTAAAAAAATAGAGAATATTTAACTTCAACATCACATATTGCTCACGTTTCCTTTAGCCTTGCTCGTCATCCTAGTTTTACTGGAGGAGTTTCTTAATATTAAATTCTGAGGATATTTGGCCTCAAATATAACCTATTTATTCATGTTTCTTTGTAATTGTCACTAGTTTTTCAGAAAGAGCTTTAGGGATTTTATAATTTTAGAGAATATTTGGTCTCAAGGCCCTCTTAGTCATTCCAGGTCGCAGAGGTGTTTTGAGATTATTTTTCGTTTATAAGAATATATAGTTTTAAGCATGAGTTATAGCTCATGTTTTTTATTTGTAATCCTTTGGGGTTGCTAAGGAGTATGGAGACTTTAATTAAAGAGGACTGGCCTTATCCATAACCTATATATAATATTTAATTATAGACTTACTAGTTCATTATTCTGGTATTACCAAAGGTGTTTTAGGATGTTTGAATTTCAAAGGATATCTAGCCTCAAGCATGAGCTATAGTTCATGTTTTTCATCCTTTCTATCCGGTCTGGATTTGTTCAAGAAGTTTGCATATTTTTGAATTTCAGAGGATTGATAGCTTTCAACATGATCTGTAGGCTACGTGTTTTCAGCCTTATTACTAGTAATTTTACGGTTTCTTGAGGAGTTTTATATTCTAGGATATATGGCACCAATTCTGACCTACATAGTTCTTTCTTTTTTTCCTTTCCTATCTGTTATGGCATAGTGGAAGAGTTTAGGATCCCTTAAATTCATTGAGTTATAACTACTTTTTAGGCACGTTGAGGGTTGCTATTAAATTTTAGAGGATTAAGGCATGTGGTTGGCCATACCAGCACTGCAATTCCAAATGAATATGCGCACAACCTCCGTGGAAGTTTGCAAAATTTTGGAAATTTAAACAGTATTGCACAACTTTGCAGAACATCCGCAAATTTAAATGCAGCGCTGCAATGTTAGAAGAATTCAGGTGTTCATGTCTTTGCTTTTTGCATCTCTTATTAGGGGTTCATTGGATTTTCTTTTAGCACGTAGTCATCAGAAATAGCAAAGTTTGCATTCCCTTATAGCGCGGCATGTTATAGCCTATTTTTAAAATAAATTTTATATAATCCACATATCTCATACGTCTCCTTTTTAAGGGTCATTTTCTTTCTCTTCTAATTTTTCTACGATACACAGGCCCGTATCTAGGGCCATGCGGCCCGTGCGACCGCACAGGGCTCCCAAAATATAATGAATATACTAGGTATAGTTATATAGTAGACTATATTTTAGCTATCTTTTGATCCAATACGAAGCAAATTGTAGCCTAAATATATCATAGAAAAAGAAATATGCTGTTCGATCATTGTCTTTCGATCGAATTTGCGGACCACATGCAGTGCAATCTTTTCCGCTTCCACCATCACCGCCGCCAGGCACAACACGAGTCGTGACATCTGCACTTTCACCTTTCAGATTTCATTGGGCACTCGCAGGCCGCAGTGACGGTACTAGGGCCTAGTTCATAGTTTCGCACAGGACCTCCGGATTTACCGGTACAGCCCTGACGATACAATATATATAGTACGCATGCACCTCTATAAGTACATGATGCACTTTCTCTCCTTTGATTCTCGAATCCACCAATAGTAGATCGACACAGAGCATTCTATAGCCGCAGTGCTGCATAAATGATATTGATCGACGTGGACCAGCGACATGATAGATAACTAACACAATACTCTTATGCTGCATGTATGCGCGATTCATTCTCTTTTGATAGATCAGAGGGCCAAATATACGTTTATCAGAATTCAGAGAAAAAAAATGCCCCGCCCTCAAAGTTGCGTTCGCCACTAACGCACGGAGGATTGAACAACCATGATCAATCAAAAGGCTTGCATTGTGAATTTTGACTTCCTTCCACCATGATGCATCAACCATGCATGATGCATCAATCGATACTTCAGTTTGTTACAATAATAAGAAAGCGATATGACATTAGACATCGAGGGGCATGGCTAGGGGTGGTAATGGGTCATAGCCCTAGTGGCATCTTCACAGCCCAACAAGGCCCTTAAATTATTTAGTTTAAAATTGTATAAGATTAGAGCCCGGTCCTTTTAGGGCCCGGCCCTTAGATTTTGTAGTTCAAAATCTTGGGCCCTTTACCACCCCTAGGCATGGCAGAGCCAACATACCGGGTGACGAAATTGAAGCAATTCATCATATAAATATATAACCAACTAAAATATCTACTGATATTGTTAAAATTACGTGCAATCTGATCTAGAAATGGAGCCTTATCTCTCTAGCAGTGTTGTCGAAACTAGAAAGAATCAGGGGGGACTGTTTGGATTCAAGTGCTAATGTCCAAAAAAAAGTGTAGTTTATCCAAATACGAGTAATAATGGGGTGGATTAAACTTTAACCAAAACTTAAAAATTTCAGCCAAGATGTGAGTGGTAATATGTGCTAAATTTAGCATTCAACTTTAACACATTCAAACAGGCCCTCAATCCTGCGTGGTCGCCTCTGGTTACTCCGGCCTGATGATCGAGTTGTCTGCGAACCCGAAAGGGTATATATCCAGGTGCAGGCCGATGAAGAGAATATTCCCGGAAAAGCTATTAGCAGGCCGATGAAGTAGTATGTTGCAGCTGCACATCCGTGCATGCGTGGTTGGTTGCAACTGACAGCAGACAGGTCATGTGGTTATCGATCACATTATTAGGACAATGGTAATACTTAGTAGCAAATAGCTAGTTGGATGGATCGCACTGCATCTGAATCTTCAGGGCTAGACCAGGCAAACAGCAGGATAGAATGAAGATGGATGGGATGGGATCGTGGACTAAACAATAGGCGTCTCAACTAGTAGTATTCTATCTGCATGCTGTGGCTATACGCTGGCCACTCGATCTTGGCAGCCTGTATAACTTTTTCTACCTTTTCGAGTGAGTGAGCTAGCAGAGAGATTCCTCGTCGGCCGGCCAGTCCTGTCCTGTGTCCTGTCTGATGAAAGACGCGATCGAGGGAGGAGGTGGATCATATCTATCGTCCTCCCTGCACCGCGCGCATGCTCTGCTACTTTGCTTGCTTGCTTTACCCACCAGCAGGTATCATATCTTTACTAGTTGATTCATTCAAGGGTAGGAATGATGGTGACTCCCCGGTGGGAGGCATTGCCCACCACTGCACCTCAGTTCCCTTCATCGATCAGTATTGCGAATCTGACGGTATCTCAGGCTAGTGGATTTGCAATCTTAATTAGTATGTCCACTACAGTTAGTTACTGCGCATTGGAGTCAAATGAAGCATGTATACTAGTTGCTTGTCTTCTTTTATTGTTCGGATTAATTTCTTCGGTTTGATGTTTGTAGCATTTTGGTTAGCAGTCTGTGCACTGCATTCCTTTGTTGGATGTGAACCCTCGCTCGTGAGATGTCGAGACCGGATTTTCCTTAATTAAAAAATTAATTCTGAAGATAGAAATAAACTGAATTTTCCCCTCTTAATTAAGCAAAGGAAAATACATACACTACTAAAAATTTTTTGGTCATCATAAATAAAACAATGAAACTAAAATTAGAGTGGCTGCAAAGAAAGAAACAATCATATATATTCCATTAATTAAATCATGGATATACGTTTTTCTTAGGATGCAAATACATGGTTCGTTTCTCCAATGATGAATTACATAGAAATTAAGCTGGCCTGCCAGACAGTACAATTTACTTATCGGAGGCATATCATATGATGAAGATGAACACGGGAAAAAAAAAAGAAAATTCGTCCATATATATTGGAATGGAAGCCGATGCAACAATATGGGGAAGAAAAAAAAAGCAGAGACTCATCATCAGAATATAATCAAACTGATGGAGCTCGTACTAGCTAGCAGTGCTTAATAATTTGTTGGTAATAAATAAACCACCCGAAATGATAGATGAAATAATCAAAGACGATATATATATATATATGATCGGCGAGCCAGCAGATGGATGGAGCGACGGCGATGATACTCCATCTTGATTGATTGTGGTAGTAGGTGTTGGATCGATCACGCATCATCAGAATTCAGAAGACCTTGGCGACGTCCTTCATGAGCCCCGGGTTGGCGTTGCAGAAGGTGATGAACTCGTTGAAGTCGATGCAGCCGTCGCCGTCGGTGTCGATCTCGGCCATCATGCGCTGCACCTCGTCGGCGGAGGTGGACCCCAGCGTCCGCAGCGCCTCCGTCAGCTCCGACAGCGAGATCTTGCCGTCGCCGTTGGTGTCGAACCGCTTGAAGATCCGCTCCATGTCCGCCGCCTCCGCCATTGTCGCCGTCGATCGTATGGTATCTCCTCTCCTCTCGATCTGTACCGTACCGATCGATCCCTCTCTGCAGATAGATACCGTTAAAGCTGCAGGTACCCAAGTTCTGACAGTACTCGATCACTGCGCGCGTTTGTGTCCACGCGTTAGCGCGTTTCCTCGACTTGTTCTTCCCGCTATATAGTATAGCCATGGAGGAGCGAACGAGCCTCACTACGTTTTCAGTTTGTGGAGGAGAGAAGACGCCGGGGAGAAATTGTCGGGGCACCTCACCGCCATCCAGACTTCCAGAGCAGAGCAGAGGAGAGGAGAGGACACAAGCCAAGCATGCCATGCCTGCCTGCTGCACCTAGGCCCAACTAGGCACCTAGGCTTCAAGGCCCACCATAACTTTAGCCAGAGCCCATCTATGTATGGATGCAAAAGCACCAGCTCGGCCCACTCAAGTCAGCCCCTCCAACCCACCGACTCGGGGCGGAGCGTGGTGTCTGCGCAGCCACAGGCCGGGCCCGTCCGTCCGTCGCCGCGCCATCCATCGATCGCCGCCGGGTCTCCAATGGCCGTGCCGGCGGCCGCAGGCCGCCCCCTCCGCCTCGTCGCCGCCCCAGGACACGGACCGCAAGAAGAAGGCACCGTCGGGGTCCGGCCCCCACCGCCTCGCCGCCGTCATGGACGCCGTCAACGAGCGCAAGCTCCCTCCCGAGCTCCGCGGGCGAGGCAACGCAGTAAGGTCAGGCACCTCCAATCCTCCATCACTGATTCTCTCCTCTAGATACCGTACGGGACTCCCCAATAAACTCGTAGGAAAAAAATTGTAGCTTTATCTTTATTATTTGCTCATTCTGCTCATGTGCGGTGCAAATTTCTAATTTAGATTAAACATGATTAATGATGCAAGCATATGTGGCCAAAAGTACTGCTACTGCTAATTATGTGCATTTTGATGCACAAGATGTTACAGCGAACAAAATCCACCATGTGGACATATGCACAATTTGCAGGTTAACTTCACAAACGTTAGTCTCGCAATTATTTACTAGATAGACGTTTCTAGAGGATGTGAGCCCCACTACTGTAGGAGTGTAAAAGCTAGATGTTTTCCCTTGTACTACCAATCTACCATGCCAAACATGAAATTGATGGTACGTTCAATTGCCTCATTCATATTGTAGTGTGATATCTTGTTTATTCTTGAGTAAATTGGGATTTTCTTATTTTAGGTTCCCGGTTGTAAGTTCCAATATTATTATTTTTTTGTAAATTTTTACCAACTTAGTATGCATTTCGAAAGTAATATTACCAACCTGTTCTTGCATGTGAGACTGATTAACAATCCGTTTTTTCTTCAAATCATGACATTGTATGCGAATTATATACCATTGCCGCACCGAGTGTTGGTTTAAGCTTCCTCTGGGATGATGTTGACCAAATTACGGGCACCTGATTTGGATATTATGTTTGTTTGGTACCTTGTTGTCCTTCAGGTACTGTGAAGTAATGATTAGAGTCCCCTTTGCCGCTGCTAATAACACTATGATTATCCTTACCACTTTAGTAGATCATCAACAGTGTCCTTTCTCAATATATTAGGGGTGTAAATTGGTGACCCTTAGGTGCACCTTTAGTTCAAATATTTGGTCCTTTCTCAATATATTAGGGGTGTAAATTGGTGACCCTTAGGTGCACCTTCAATCCTCTAGTTCAAATATTTGTACTGCTTGTCCAAAATGAGGTCCTATTTTGGAAAAGTAGCACAAATATTTGAACTAAAGAGGGTTGGAGCCTTGGAGGTGCGCCTAAGGGTCATCAATTTACACCCCTACAATATATAGATAAGTCTCAATGGTGTCAGTGAAGAAATGAAGCTGCTTGAAACCTCAACCTAGCTTGATAACTGGTAATGCGTATAGGATGCCTTATTCATGATCTGCTGAAGCCAGGTTAGGCATAAATGAGCCAAACCTGCTGATTCCTATGTTTGGTCCAAGTTCCCTTTATGCATCCTTGGTCTCATGCTGTAAATAAAATATAATGTAAGAGATTATATCATGAGCTTAGTTGGCCTGCACCTCGCAAGTTTCTTTTAGTTACTTGTTTTAGTTACTTGTCAATCACTCTGTTTGATTACTCATAAGAGTGCGCAAAGAACATCATGATCATGCAAGCCAGTACTTTTGGGCTATATGCCTTGATGTCAGCAGTAGATTCTTGAACCAATAATTTCAGAATTTAAAACTGAATAGATGTTAAAGCTGGTATCTCGTTGAGACACCGAGGTTCTGACACTCAGTGCTTTACTTGTCCTAGGATTTAATTTTCCCCTAATAAACTGCAGCTTGTTTGCCAATTTCAGGTCTGAGACCGACATCGTAAATGTCGTTGAACAAAGAATATGGCACTCAATGGAAGAAGGGCACTTTGAAAATCTACCAGGAAAGGGCAAACCCCTGAATCTCAATTCCAATCCTCATGCTGATCCTGCTGAAGATACCCTTTACCGGATACTTTCAAGGAACGGTTGTGCACCTGAATGGGTTGAACTTAATAAGGAAATCCGTGGCATGATTGCTGGCTGGAGGTCAGCATTAAAGAAGGCTTGGGCAAACCAATCTGAAGTTGATGGTTCTAGCTGGAATGATGACTGCAGGATTCTCCAGGAACAAATTCGCCAGATAAATGATAAGGTGCTACTTGGCACCAGCTCACATATCTCTTTTCGTTACTGGAAACACTGAAATGGAATGATAAGGAAACACTGTAGCATCACTGTAGCAAATTATGAATTAATAAGCCTCATTAGATTCGTCTCGCGAATTATCACTCAGCTGTAAAAAAATATTTATAAACAGATTTTATTTAATATTATAAAATAGTAAGATTCCTTTTGATGTGATAGGGATTTTTGAAAAAAGTTTGGAACCAAACAGGGCATAAGTAGCGAGTGGTGAAAATTTATGTATGACTTTGTGGCACGAATCTCTCTGCAGTTACTGCAGAGGGTCATCGGACTTTGTAAGTTGGCTGCACTAAGTGCCGTTGTTTTTCGCTACCTATGATGTGATGAGGACCAAATTGCTGGCCGGCCAATGTTGTGGACTTTATATTTCACCTAAAGCTTTCTGGCCCTGCTAACCCGTTAATAACACTGCAATTGTCCTTGCCAAAGTGAAAAATTCTAAAATGGTGTCAGCTGAGAAATAGATGGCTCGGCTCCATTTCCTAGTTAAATTACTGATATGTAGAGTACTCACTACAATCAAGCTTATCAATGCATTCCGATACCTTTGCTTCGTGTCAGTGCAATGCTCGGTAGACTCCCTTTATTTACAGGAACAAAGAATATGGCCACCCTTTATTTACAGGAAGGATACTTTCAAGGATCAAGGAAGGGTTACCCGCAAAAAAATAAAGATCAAGGAGGGGCTGCGCTTCCGAATGGAAGGGTTGAGCTGAATGTGGAGTAGCGAGCGTGCAGTTGAGGCTGTCCGCACCGGCGCCCTCTACCGCTCCTTGCAGGAGCCAAATAGCGGGATTTCAGCTGCAGCGGGACAGGCTAAAAGGTTCGCTACTTCAGCGGAGCACTCCGTTTCCTCTATTCTCGGCGGAGACAGAGGAGGCCGCTATCGGCTGACGTGGCTCGGGCCTGCCTTCCGGCGCTGCCTGCCCCTTTCCTGCTCCACGCCGCGCCCCGCGCTCGACGTTCGCCGCCGTGCGCCGCCGTGTCGTGCGCCGTTGTCGCTGGGGAGGAGACCCGCCGCAGACCCTGCTCCTCCTCCTCGTCGTTCCTCCCACGCGCATGCCGCCGCCGCTCCGCCCCGCGCGCAGCCAGGGTTTCATTTACCGACCGGACCGACCAAACTGTCGTGGTCCGGTACCGGTATACCGGTCCGGTTTGGCTGGAAACCGGTCGGTACCGGTGGAATTCAAATTTGAATTCAAAATACGCAGTTCAACCGGTTCGTACCGGTATACCGGCCGGTTAGACCGGTATACCGGCCGGTTTGGCTGGTATACCGGTGATTTGAAGAAACATTCCATGTTGTTTCAATCTAGTCGCACCACCTCCTCCTTTCTACGTACGACAAAAATTGCACCGCCATCCGGCATAAAGATTTTCACCGTGTTCCCATACAACATCTCTCCCTGCTATTGTCTATCTGCATACATGGACAACAAAAACATATCATCTAATATTCTAACTCCTAATTCATAGTGTCACAAATCATCTAATACATCTAAATCAAAGCTACATAAAACCTACTACATAGTGCAAACAATCATCTAATACAAATAAATCTTACCTACATTCTAAATACATCTAAGTCATACACCAAAATCCTAAAACAAATCATCTAATACTCTAAATCATAGGGGGGGAAATCTTACCTGGCCGCGGCTTACCGCCGCTCGTGGCCGGTTTACCACCTCTCCGGGCCGGTAAACCGAGCTTCCCAGGCGGTTAACCGGTCGGGGCCGGTAGATCCGCTACCGGCGCGGCTTACCGGCGCGCCTAACCGGCTAGCCGCGCGCCGCGGCCGGCTTGCCGGGGTAGAGCGTCGGACGGGGCGTCCTGGCGGCGGACCTGGCGCGAGTGAGGGGGTGCGGACTGAGGGGGGCGCATCGGGGCTGAGTAACCCTAGTGGGGTTAACTGGATGCTCGCGCGGCATGGGTCTTAATGGGCCGTTCGTTTTTTTCTTTTTCTTTTTTGATTTAACTTCAAATTTCCGCAAACTATACTAAATGAACGAATTTTTGAGAAAATTTGACACCATTAGATTCGTCGCACCTTAAAGTATTTTTAGAAATTTTTTGGGAATTTTTCATTTTTTGAATTCAAATTTGAATTTTGAATTTGGGCCGATTTGGTACCGGCCCAAACCGGAACCGGGCCGGATCGGTTTGACCGGTTTGGTGAACCCTGCGCGCAGCTCTGAACGCGCCACCGCCGACCCGCCCTGCGCGCAGCCGTGCGCCATGATCGCGAGCTCCGCCCCGCGCGCGCCGCCAACGGTCCACCACGCCGCGCCGTTGTAACACCCTGGGTGTCTGCACAGTAATTAAAAAGGTGTCTGCACAGTAATTGTGTATGTTTGCTATGCATCATATGCTTGAATTGGTTAAAAAGGATCTTTTTGTAATTATGAAAGGTTATATGTGTAATTATGATTTTTATGCAAGGTCCTTTATATAGTTATTTCTGAATATAGCTTTTGTGGAGGGTGTTTTTGTAAAATTTCAGTGCATTTAATGCATGGCAGCCAATTTTGCTTGTAAGTCTATGTTTGAAGTGAAATTGTTTTGAAAAAGACAAAATTCCTAGAATTCAAAATCCCTTCAATGTTTTTAATTTTAGCTCTTGAATCTTTGGTCAAATAAATTTTTGCACAACATCAAAGTTATAGATCTTGAAAAGTTGAACAACTTTCATGTTGGGCACTTTTTCATTTGAGCCTTATTTTAAAAGTTATCGCTATTTTACAGTGGGGTCCCTGGAATTTTTGGAAATTGCAAAACTGCCCTTGTCTTCCACCTCCACCCCCCTGCTCTGTTTCGCGCCGCCGCCCACCAACAGCGCCCCCGCCGGCGCCGGGGAAAGCTTTTCCGGCCATCCCGGCCATTACTTCGCCTCGCGCTGTCACCCACGCGTCGCCCCGTAGCTCCTCCCCCGCCTGTTGCCTCGCGCTGGAGCTCCCCGGCCGTGCCACGCGCCCTGCCGCTTCCAGAACCGCCCCGACGGCCGCCACCTCGCCGTCGCGGTGGAGAGCCAGCTGCAGCAGCCGCCGGCCTCTTCTAGCGAGCGCCTGAGCACTACACAAACCCCAGAAGTCGATTCCATTCGTTCTTTTGCCCTCTCCTCGCTCTCACACCGCAGAACGCCGCCGCCGCCCCGCTTGAACCCCGACAAGCTCACCCCCGCCGCGGAGCCGCCTCACCGCCGCTCCTCCGCCCGCTCTGACCCCCTAGCAAGCACCGCCTCGCCCTCGCGCAACTCCCAGACCATCTCCCATCGCCCGAAACCCATCGGAGCCACCCCGCCGCCGTGCTCCGAGCTCCACCGGCCGCCGCTCGCCGTGGACCGAACTCTTCTCGCCCTCATTTCGCGACCCAAGCATATCCCGAGAACCGCCTCGACTTCCTCTCCGTTTTCCCCAACCCACCCCTCGCCGCCGGTGAGCCCCTCGCCGGGATTTGGCCGGTCAACCGCCGCCCCCTCTCTCTGACCCGGCCCAGGGACCTCGGGGTGGAAGAAACAAAACTTCAGGGTGTTATTTGAATAGGCCTAGACTCATGTGAATAGTGCACTAAGGACTTGTTTGTAATAGTTTGCTGTGATCTTTGAAATTCAATATCAATTCGTGGAAAATTCGTAAAATAGCAAATCTCGATGTTTTGGAATCATCTTGAAGAACTCTATGCAGTAGAACCATAATATGTTAGGCTTTAGTTGCAAGTTTTTGCTGTAGACTTTGATTTGTGTTACTAGTGCATAAATATTGGCTGATTTTATCTTTTTCTTATCTACTGTGTGAAGCCTGATCTTGCCATGAAATTTTTATGGTGGTTTACTCATATGTATTTGGTGTTTCTATAAAAATTTCGTGCTCAGTTCTTATGTGTAGCTTTTCCTTTGTTTTAATCCTTGTTTAATAGACTTTATTTATGATAAATAGTTTCTGTTCTTGATAAATCCTGATTTTATTCTTGAGTGTTCATCTGGAATATATTAGCTTTTCCAGGAAGTTTGAGCTTCAGTTCATGGCTAGATCAGGAGCTAAAAATAAATCTTGCTAATCTGTTGTCTGTGTTGTTTATTTTCTCATATTTATTTATGTATAGATAAAATCTTGAAAAATTCACTATAGTTAGTTCTTTTCTGTATCAAGCTCCTGTTAAATTTTGAGGTTCTTCTTTGTTCTAATTTGACCTGTATAATTCAAGTTTGTTCTATGTGTTGCCTGCATGAAGGAGTTGTTGTGATTAAATGGCTACATGTCTTGGCATGATTTTTACAGGGTAGATTGATTTGTTCATGTTCTGTTTAGTGTAATTTTGGCAGAATTTTATTACTGTTTGTACTATGAGTAGTTGTTTTGTTAGCAAACTATGTTTTGTTTGTTATAAGAAAACCACCCCCACTTGTTTATGAAGTTAGTCAACTTCTTTTGTGCTGTTGATCATGATGCCTTGTGTAGTTAGATTTGTTATTTAACTACTCTATAAACGATTGCTCATGTGTGCTTATAATACTGTTCTTGCATTACATATAGACACGACTGCCTTATCGGACGGGACGTACGAGCTGATCCCGGAGTCTGACGGATGTGATCTCGAAGCTCAAGTAAACACTGCTGAACTAACTGAAACCCCGAACCAAAGTTCGGAAGAGCCTAGGGCTGAAATAGTTAGCAACTATCGAGAAGGCAAGCCTCGGACATAACATATATTTCAAATTATTATCACTTATTGTTTTATTTACTTGTGCATTTACAGTTCTTAGGATTTGAATTGAAACCATAGATGCATGATCCTAGGAACCTATGAACTGAACACTAGACCTGAGTTTGACTACTTGCTAAGCTTATAGGACCGGTAAAAGTCGAGTGATTGCTTGTCACTCACGAGCTTTATAGGAATTACTTGTTTACTTTCTGTTATCAATATAAGGACGACTGACGGGGTCGTGTTCGATATCATGACCTTTGGTGAGACCCCGTCTGTATTAATGAACTTGCTAAGGTCGCGGTGTGTGGTAGCGGTGGTTAAGTTTTTGAAAGTACTAGCCACATGCCGTAAATATGGTACGCGGCAAGCCTAGTAGCCGATTGGACTGGGGAGTGGATATACCTGACACTCTCTCTTAGGGATAGGTTTTATTTTTATGTTGCGCAACACTGCGACTTCAAGGGACAAGGGTGGACCTCGTAGAAGGGTGGACCTTGGAGCCCTGTAGTCGGGGAGAGTGTTCCTATCCACAAGCCGGAAAGAAAGGTCAACGGCTGTTTGGGGATGACCCGACGGTGTTCCAGACGTGTGTGCTAGGTTATCCTTGCAAGGTTGAATTTCGATTCAGAATCGTCCGCCTCTCACGATGAAATGAGACTGCTTGATCTCTTTGCCACACAGAGTAAGAAGAGCAACAATATTTTAATCAATCTTGATGTTTGCTTAGATTTCTACCATGATTGGATAGTAGTTGCTTACATAGAATGGTTAATCAACTAGAATCTTGAAAGCTAAAACTTGAAAGTAAGGACATACTCTTTATTGCTTTTCAGCAAAAGGAAAACCAGAGCCTCACAAAACCTTGCATAGTCTAGTTAAAGTGGGCTACTTATACCCGTTGACGGTTAAGTCTTGCTGAGTATTAGAATACTCAGCCTTGCTGTTGAAACTCTTTTTCAGGTATCAATTTTGAGGATCAAGTCGCTAGCTTGACCTATCCTTGCTCGTTGCCTCCTGGCTGGTCCGTAGAGTGGGACACGTCTTCGACCGGCAATGACTATGACGAGTGATACCATGCTTGGGCTAGCCTGGTATCCTTTTTACGACGTGTTGTAGCCGTCGTGTTTTTATCTTCCGCTATTTAAACTCTGAACTTACACTTATAGTTTGTATAACTGCTTTACTTAAGTTGGTTTTGTTTTAATGGTTTGAACTGGTTTGTAATCACTACTGAACTTGCTTGTGTTGTAAAATTTGTGGTTGTAATATCTCTGGACTCGCCTTCGTGCGGGGTATGCTTGTTCGATCCGAGAATCGCTGGTTGTATCGGGACGTTACTCGACAGACCAAGAATTGTTCCGTTTGAAGTGCGTTTAAGCTAATGTTGCCTTTATGGTGATGGCCTGCGCACTTGAGCCGGAATAATTTAGGCGGTTCTGCCACAGCCGTCCCGCCCTGCCTCGCCGCTCCGCGCACGCCGCTGGCCCGTCACGCACCAGCCCGCGCGCCGCCGCCGCCGCCTCCAGGCGCTCCACCATCGCGGGCTGCCCGCCACCACCGCGCCCGCCTGTAACATCCCAAAAATTTGCCAAATCAAATCACGCGCTAAAATATTTCTTTTCAAAACTTTTTCATCGTTGAGCCCAGTTAACCCTAATCCCCTCCCAGAGTTTCCGCCGTCCTGATGTCCGATTTCAATCGTTGTCCCATCTTTTCCGCCGACCGTACCCTCCCTCTTTTTCCTCGCTGCCGTCACATCCCGCGTGGCGCGGCTGCCGGTTGCCCACGCGCGACCGCCCGTCGCGGTCGCCGCCGGATTTCCCGCCAGCTCTCTCTCTCCCTTTCCTTTTTTCTTTTTCTCCATTTCTTCCTTTTCTTTTTCTTTTTCTTTTCCCATTTTCCTTCTCTTTCTCCCTCACTCTCCTTCTCCCTCCTTCTGCTCTGCCCCGCACGTGCAGCCCGGCCCGGCTCCCCCTCTCCTCTCCCGCGCGCTACAGAGTGGCCCGCTCGCCGCGCCGCCCTTGGCCTGCCCGTGCGCACACTCGCGCACACACGCGGCGCTCGGCGCACCGAACCGCGACGTCGTGGCCGCCTGCCCAGCCCAGCCGCCTGCCCCCGCGCATGCGACGCCGCAGCCTCCCTCGGCTCGCGCTCGCCGCACCCCGACACGCCGAGCCGCGCACACCGCACCCGCTCGCCCGCGCGCACACCCCGAGCCTGCCCCGCGCGCGCGTACACCTGTGCCCACGCGCTCCACGCGCACCGCGTGGCCGCAGCGCCCGCCGCGCCGCTCGTCGCTGCCCTGCCCTGCTCCCTGGCCAGCGCCAGCACACGCACGCGCATGTGCTCACCGACAGCGCCGCGCCTCGCCGCTTGCGCCCGGCCCCGCCACGCGGAGCAAGCTCGCCGCGCAAGCATGCCACCGCCGCTGCCACCTCCCTGTGCCCGAACAGCATGCCTACAGTACTCGCCGCGCCTGCCCGAGCCGTCACTTCACCCTGGTCAGCCGCAAATTACGCGTCACGCCGCTCCGCGACACCCTGAGCGCCATTAATGGCCGCCGGCCGGCCACCACCGACGCCCCGCCGCTCCACCGCCTTCCCTCAGCTATAAAGAGGCCCTGCCTCGCCTCCGAGCTCCGCAACCACCACCACAACCCGCAGAGCCGCCCAGCCCAGCGCCTCCCTGCCCCTAGCGCCGTAGCCAGAGCCGCCTAACGCCGCCGCCGCCGGTCCTCGTGGCCCGCCCTCCATGCTCCACCCCAGCCCGAGGTAAGAGGGAGAGTCGAACCCCCTCAGTCCCCTCTCTTTCTTGCCCCATCCCCGGCCGCCACCGTCCCCCAGGACGCCGGGATCGACGCCGGCGCCGAGCCCCCCCCCCCCCTCCTCTGTTCTGCGCGGGGGAGAGGAAGGAGAAGGGCATTTTTGCCCAAAGATCCCCCGCCTTCCCTCTATTTCCTAAAGAGCCCCCCTCTATATGTCACATTCATATAAAGACCCTTCCACTTTTATTTATTCAAGGAACTAGCCTCCGCCATATAAACTTAATATCAAATGAACCCCTACACCTTTATAATATGCCCCAAATAATTCTAGAAATTACAACTAAGTTCTTTTCTATTACAAAACTATTTACAAGTGAGCCCTGGATCCTTAGTTAATCCTTAACCCCTCTTCGGCCTATCATTTCATGCGCCAAACAATCTCCGATCGACCTGAAACTTTATCACGCCGTTTCTAACATAGTTTTGGCCATACCATTAGAAAATCTCCAAAAAAAATATTATTCCTATCCCCATATCTTAAATTGTTTCCAATTTGAGCTCATTTTATTTTATGTTTATGCTTGCTTATGTTGTTTGTCGGTTATGCTATTTCCGCCACGTATGACGAAGTAGAACCGATTCCAAAAGAGAAACCAGAGGAGCCGGGAGATCAGGAGACCGCCGACGCCGACGCGTACGAAAGCGAGGGCAAGTCTCATCGATCCCTTACGTTGACTATGATTGATCCCAAGTAAGGTTAAATATAAAATTTGCTAGATTTAGGGATTTCATGAGACGATACACTGAGGGATTGAGAGAAACCATTGACTGAAGCCATGTTGCATGTCGATTTACCATCAGACTGGCATATTATCATATCTTGTTAATTAATGAAAAGGGAATGGGAATGAGATCAGGGCAGTGTGGAATGTGTTGGAGCATGCGCTAACGTGGTGGTAGACTTGCGACCGAGGGTTGTTGTGGTGACACCTCGGGTTTGGTTGGTTGTGGTTGTTGACTGCCCTGATAAACCTTAAGGACCGTGTGTTGTGGTGCCATCTCACCTAAGCTACTTTCAGTACGACCACATGAGTTTGTATGGGCAAACCTTAGTCTAATCCCACTGGCTAACCTGATAGTCGTCCGGGGTGGATATATTTTGGGGTGATACCTGGATTGGTCAAGACCCCGGGGGTTTGTGGGCGACTAGTCGGGGTTTGAGCCACGGCTGGGTGTCGGCTATGACGGAGCCGTCTCTGGACGGTGAAGTGCGTGTGGGTAAAGCGTACAATCTCTACAGAGTGTACAATCCATTCGAATGGTCCGTGTCCTCGGTTTGGACAGGTTACGGTGTGGACATCTCAACTAGCTGAGCCACCTAGCCCTGAGATGGATGACTGTTTGGGTTACCTTTAATACAACATTTATTATTTATTCTAGTTGATTAATGGACCTTTGCATATTAATCTGTAACTCCCTCCCCGTAAGGGTGAGGTGGGACTTGCTGAATACTTTCGTACTCAATCCTTGTTGATTATTTTTTTTTCAAAGGATCCTGACTTTGTGCCTGAAGAGTACGAGTAAGTCGTGTCTGCACCCAAGCTGATCGAGTGGAGCCGTAATGGACGAAGAGCTAGTCTTGCATGTCATTATGCTACTCATTATCCTGTGGTTATTTGCGGTAGCTTTGTGTTGTCACTTTACTCCTCGTGTACGGGTTGAATAAAGCTTTGTATGACTTTGGACTCCACTTGATGTAACATGTATTGTACCGGAGACTTGCTTCGGTTATTAATACATGGTTTAGCCTTGATCTTCGGGTCGGGGCGCTTCACCGCCCCGCCGTCTGCGTCGTGCCGTGCCTCCGCACGCCGCCGTCCACGCCGTGCACCTCCGGCCTCCTCCGCGCCGCGAGCTGCCGCGCCACCGCCGTGCGCCGCTGGCCTCCTCCGCGTCGAGAGCCGCCACGTCACGCCGTGCGTGCGGGAGCAGCAGCGCAGGGACCC
The DNA here is from genome assembly GCF_016808335.1 of Panicum virgatum. Taxonomy (NCBI): domain Eukaryota; kingdom Viridiplantae; phylum Streptophyta; class Magnoliopsida; order Poales; family Poaceae; genus Panicum; species Panicum virgatum. The sequence continues at coordinate 52,799,133 of NC_053150.1, forward strand.
GCCGCCCAGGCCGCGGAAGGCTCGGCCGCGCAGGGCCCTGGCCACGGAGGGCTCGGCCGCGGAGGCGAGAAGCATGGGCGGCGGTGGCGACCTTGGCCGCCGGGGACGGTCTGACGCAGGGAGGGCTGCCGGGAAGGACCGGCACAGGAGAGGGAGATCGGGCCGCTCGCCGGCGGAGGAGCAGGGGAGGAGAGAGGTGGACGTGGGGGATGGAGTGGATGGGTGGGTCCCACTCGTCAATGACTATAGAAAGGGTGGGTAGATTAGATTTGAGTAAAAAATGTTGGTGATTGGGATATAGAGGAGAGATATAGAGTATAAATGAGTACAGGAGAAATAGAGATAGAGGAAATAATCTCGATGACCAGACAAAAATATTTTTTTAGAAGAGAAAAATAGAGCATGACGAGTGACTGACCGGTAAAAAGGAAAATTTTGGTACGTAGTGTAGGTGCAGAAGCAAGAAGCAGGTGAGGTTCAGTCAGCTCAGGAGTTACGAGGCCACTGTCAGTCTCTGACGCAATAAATATCGGCTTCGGATTGTTCGCTGTCACCGGAAATGCAGCGTGCGGTGCTACTGCTACAGTATGTACAGTAGTCGACAAACACACTTCCCTCTCTGTCATGTCATATCCCTTTCTTTTGTATTCCTTGCATGTCTGCTTGGTACAACAGTAAATTTATACTATCATCACCAGCTCGCACTGCTTACTTTTTTTTTTCTGCATGACTGTATTTGTGTAAATTAAGAAAACTAAATGGAGTACTACTACAAAACTAATTAAACAGGAAAAGAATCTTGAAGAATTGGTGTCAGGCCAGCTCTGTACTCCTACTCCTTGGCAGGAGATCGCGTAATGTCAGCCAGCATCTTGAGTGCAGGGCATGGGTTGTCGATGGGAACCTGGTTCATTGTTGTTGCCACAAAAACAAAAACAAAAACAAAAACAAAACAAAAGGCTGAGCATTAGTACGCCATCTTAGCATCTAGTAATTAATTTCCTATATAAACATAATAGTAATTATTTTGTTCATCACTATGCACGCCCCCTGCATAAAGTTTCCTTTTTTTTGGGAAATTTGTATGTGGCACATCCTCAAAAGTTGATTTTGTGCACATCACACTCCATTCTTTGATTTTGTGCACAGCACACAGTGATTTTGTGTTTTTGTCTCCAACACACCGCAGCACATAAAAGGACTTCTTTGCCCTTGCAAAAACTGGGCCCACCCGTCAGCTTTCTCCCTCTCCTCCTTCCTCCTTCCCCTCTGAACAAGGCGCGGCGCGCGGGGCTTCGGTAGGAGCGGCACGCGGCGAGGCAGGCCCCTGGCGGCCTCCAGTGAGCCGCAGGGCCGCGCGCGCCCCTCTGATCCCGCTCCCCGCGAGGCACACCAGCCTTGGAGGTCGCCGGGGCAGCGGGTGGACGGAAGGCGCCCCCCTCCATCCTCCCTTTCGTCGGCGGCGGACGGCCGCCTGGGGCGTCGGCAAAGCTCGGCGCGGCGTGCAGGGCCCCGCGAGCTCCTCGTCCTCCTCGGCCTGCAGGACCCTTTCCGCGGCGCCGGCGAGCGCATGGCCACGAACGCATCGCCCCTCCTCTAGTCCTCGCCCCTCCGCTCCCTCGCACGCTGGCCGCCGGAGCTGGAGCTCGCGCGCACGCCGGCCTCGGTGGCGAAGCAGGGAGGCCCGCCCGCCGGCCGCCGGGCGGAGCTGGAGCAGGCGAGCCGGCGCAGCTCCGGATCTCGTCCTCCCCGCAGTGGCCGCTCGAGGGAGGCCAGCAGCGGCGTGTGGGCGTGCGCTCACCTGCGCTCAGGCGCGGGGCAGGCGTCCCCGGCCGGTGCAGCTGGCAGCGGCGGCGCTAGCCCCTACGCAGCTGGGTGCGGCCCTTGCCTGCTAGCAGGTCAACGCCCTGCAGCGGCAGGGTGCTGCCCACGCGGGCGAGCGGCGCCCTGCCACTGGCTGCGTGGATCCACGGGCGGCGGCGGCGAACGGAGCCGCCTCGGCTGCTCCGCCACGCCCGGAGCAGGGGCAGCTCGGTGGCGCGGGCAGCAGCAGCTCCAGCGGAAGGAGGAGAGGGAGAGAGAGCTGACGAGTGGGCCCAGTTTTGGAAAGGGCACATAAAACCTTTTATGTGCTGTGGTGTGTTGAAGACAAAAATACAAAATCACATTGTGTTGTGCACAAAATCAAAGAATGAAGTGTGTTGTACACAAAATCACCATTTAAAAATGTGCCACAGATAAATTTCCCTTTTTTTTCTATTCGGAAGACATGCACGTCCCGTAAGCATTGAAGAAGGCTGGCCCTGAAGCACTTCAGCTGTTCTAGCTGCCTGCTACAAGGAGTATCTATTACTGTCGGCGCATGTGTGGCTCCCTGGGCTGCGCCCTAGGTCTTGTCTCTCTTTGTATCACAGAAATGAGGACATTTCTTGTGCACGTGGCCATGAAAAGCCTCTCTCACCAACTGCATCAATGATGCACATGTACACTTTCCAGCTCACGCAGAAAAGGAATCCCTCCTACCTAGCTAGGATCCTATGAGTTGAGGGTGGATGCGTCACCTTCTCATCAGCTCAGCACACATACATATGTAGGGTTGAAAACGGTAATCTGAACTGTTCGAACAAATTTAATATTTTAAAATAGATATGTATAAAATTGGATGGTGATCATTTCTTATATTATCAAGCACATTATTACAAATAAGAATAAAATTCTGCATAAATTATTTTATGCATTATTTGCTCCCTACAACAAAAAAAAGTGAAAAACATACCGAATTTGTTTCCGAATCCATACCGAATTTTATATCTATCATTTGAGAAAATATAGGATGAATTTGAGGTTTACCTTTTTTGAATCTTTACAAGCTCAATGCTCAAAACAAGAATACAAATTTGTATACAAGATTCTATATCCTATTTATTCGCAATCAAAGAAAAACGACCAAAAAACTGATTACCGAATAATTACCGTTTCCGACCGTTTTCAACCCTATACATATGAAGCTTGTCGACAGCAATGTGCAACGGCGATGGATAGATAGATATTCAGCAATTTGTTATTGTTGGTTATGCAGAGGCCGGGTGTGTTTTAAGGTCTTTGTATCATGCATCTTGGTGTAACAACAATCTTGAAGTTTTACTATAAACTTTCGTTGTTGAAAAAAAAAAGGATAGGATATAATAAATAAACTTACCATGTGTCCAGCTCCGAGTATCCAGTAGAATTTGAGATTCTTGTACGACTTGACGAAGGCTTGGGTGCCGGACTGGCCTTCCTTGCTGCAGTAGATGGGCGTCCTGGGCGAGTTGATGAAGCTGTTGAGGCCGCCCCACCTGGCAATGCAAGCAGCAGCAGCATCAAAGCTCAGTTGACCTAGCTTCCTTGCGAACTTTGGCGTATGTATGACGAGAGACAGACTGCAGAACCAAACAAGAGGTAATTGATGGGTGCATTACTTGAGCTTCTGAACCCAGTCCATGGTGCCTTTGGTGGCGCAGATGAGATCGAGCTGCATGATGCAATAGAGAGACAGACTGGATTAACTGGCAAGGCAGAGTTTGTTGTAACAAGTTGCAGCAGATCTTACGATCGAAATGGCTTGCTTCTGATGGTTTATTAGCAATAAAGCTAGCTAGGTACACATGCAGCAGAGTCACAACAGTCAGCCAGCGGTCAGATGGCTTCCTTGTGACGGACAGACCGTCGTTGTCTTGTACGATGGACTCAGGCATGCAGACTTGCAACTTTTTAAAACACAAATGAAAACAAGAAGGACTAATAAAAACGGCGTGATGAGCCTAATGAGGACATCGATCGCATGGCAACCGCATCGCATCGCATCGCATATATATATGGGGACGAGACTCACGGACCGGAAGAGGGCACCTGCTGCTTATCCATTCCAGCCGTGCAGTGCAGATGAGCACAGCATCTCATTCTCGATCATCTACTGGGCCCTAGCAATTAAGCTGCAAGTATACGTGCCACTCCATTTGGCTGCTTATGCGCTAGTACTAGTCTACTACTGTACACTACATCGTGTGTGTGCGTGTCCAGTAAGTAGGACGGACGGACAAACAAAACGCACATGCACTGCTGACCTGACACAGGGCCGGCCCTAACTTTTTGGTGGCCCGGTGCAAGAAAAAAAATGAAGGCCCCATTTACCATAAAAATAGAAGAAGTCAAATTGGCAATCGGGTATAACAAGCAGACGGTGAATCGGTGATCCGTAGACTCGGCGTTCTCCAGCTCCGACCACGACGCCTCGGCGTCCGTGAACTGCTTCTTCTCCACCTGGTCCTTGATCTTGGCTGACACACTGCATTGCGTTGCGTTCATCGATCAGCTAGCTAGCATTCAACTCCATCGAATACTCGATCCGGAGAAAAAAGAAAAAAAAACAACAACTAGCAGCATACCTGTTGCATTGCTGCAGGCCCATCTCGTCGACCCTGGACACTTGGTACAGCAAGGGCCCCCACGACAACTGCACCGAACAAAAGCTAATCATGCATTGACCGAACCTAATGAAAACACTAGTTAATTTTATTTGTCAAGTAGCAGCAGCAGTCAAACAACAACGTACACCACAGTGAGTCAATTCCGAAGCAAGTACTAGAACAAGAACAATTAAGAATAAGAAGAAAGAAGACTGACCACGAAGTCGAGGGGCGATATCCAGCTGTCTCCGAGGGCGACCCCGGCGAGGTTGGCGCGGAGGCGGCCCTGGTCGATGGCCCTGAGCGCGGCCAGCGCCGTGGTGACGGCGAACTTGCCGCCGTAGGACTCGGCGACGATGTAGAGCGGGCTGGCCCGGAGGCGGGGTTTGTCGCGGTAGAGCGCGCAGAGCAGCGCGGTGAGGTCGCGCGCCGCCTCGGCGTCCGTGCGCGCCATGAGGCTCCTGTCGCCGCCGTCGACGTAGCTGAAGCCGGTGCCGACGGGGTTGTCGACGAAGAGGAGGTCGGCCTTGGCGAGCCAGGTGGTGGCGCGGGGCTTGAGCTCGTCGTCCAGCGGCCCGATCTCCATGAAGTTGCCGTACCCGACGCCGGACGCGCCAGGGCCTCCCTGCAGCCAGAGCACGGTCGGCCATGGCGTCGTGTCCACGCGCTGCGGGCTGTGGTAGAGCCACCAGAACATGTGCGCCTCTGCCCGCCGATTGCCGAATCATCAGATGACAAATACATTCTAGTACTATATAGCTAGCTAGCTAGTAGATGCGTGCGCTTACTGGGTCGGACTTGGACGTAGCCCCACTCCTCGGAGCCGTCCGGCGTGCCGGCGGCGTCGGCCAAGGCCACCGCGGCGACGGAGCACAAGAGCAGGACCAGCGCGGCGGAAGGCCCCGCGGCCGCCATTGCCTCTGCCTCTGCCTCTCCTCTACAGGCTGCTCTGCTCTGCTCCTCTCTTCTTGTTGCTAGTAGGAGGCTATGCTACCTATCCATATATCATATCTATGTATTCTGATGCCGACATGCAGCGCTACAAGGATTCCCTTCCCTTCCCTTCCCTGCCCGCCGTCTTGTATTTTTTTCTCTCTCCAATATATAGAATAAAATAAAAATATAGGATGAGTTTGTAGAGGAGACGACGGATTATTATTGATGGAGACGATAAATGAGGACGACTGCGGCGGGCGGGCGGGCGGGCGGGCGGGCAAATATCCAAACAAATTAAATACCGCTCCGTGGGAGTTTTGAAGAACACGTCGTAATAGATTTGTTTGTTTATTTGTAGAAGAGAAGTTTGTTGCATTAATTGAAGGGGTCAGTCAAATGCAATATATATGACACATCCAAAACAAACAGGAGCACGTTCTTATATACTATATATATGCCAGCAAAATATGAATGTCATGGTTGTTAGTTGCTGGTTTACAACACAACTGCTTCAGCTGCTCGATCCATCAGGTGAGCCTATTATTAGTAAATACAGTCAGTAGGAGGCTCCAGAGTCTAATAACACAGATCGATCAAGAGTACGTTCCCCTAGGTCGGTCTGATTATTTGATCTTCAGGGATAATTCACATCGCAATCATCATTCCCTCCCTTCTCTTGTGTCGTTTCTTCTCTTGAATCTTGATGACTCGAGTCTTGAGAGCGAACCAGCGAATGAGATTGATGCGTAGAGCATGGAGGCGATGCACGCTCGCCGCCCGGCCTGCCATTGCCAAGATTTTTTTTCGTCTTGCATTGACAAGGACGGCGACATGCACGCATATTCTGAGTTGAATTGAAATGCGTGCCTCTAGCTACTACTGCCTCCGTCCCCTACCAGTGTTGCTCTAGTGACACTTATCAAGGGTTAGAGGAGTACTCCTTCACACACATATGACTTGGCTTGCCAAAACTGTGGCATGCCAATTTTTTGGCAACAAACCAATCAGGCCCTGACTGATAAGACACTCCATTGCTAGCCGTATTGCTTGTTTCTTCTAGCTACCACGTCTAAACTCCGTTGTTTCTATCATGAGCTCTGTATGAGGCCAAAAAGAAGCTGACAGCACAAGAGTTGGGGGCTGTACTTTGATGCAACACAAGCAATATTTCGGTGCTGAAATTAAGGGCTCAAAACGGAATGCAATGACTTGCTCTGGAAATGCCTGTGATAACTCTGACAACATGATGTTGTTAGAGCACTGCCCATCTACCGTGCACCATACTGGATCTTGGCGAGAAAGTTTTGTTATTAGGACATAGAGCTCGTTATCGCCAACCCACGGCATAGCATAGGCACTGTCCAGTAAATTTGGTAGTAGGGTAAGTTCGGCAATTGCAGATTCTGCTGCAGGCTTCGACAGAAATGTTAATGACTATGTGCATCTAATAGCAATCCTAACCAAGTCCGTGCTTTCTGATACCCTTAGCCACAACAGTAGACGGAAGCTCCTCTCTGCCACCTTGCAATCCATATGCTGAAAATGTAGTGATGCCTCTACACCACGCTCTCCTAAAAATGCAGGGCGAAAGAAAAATTCACGTACTTGACTTCCTGGAACCATTTCGTATTTGAAAGCAAAAATACCTACTGCAATTGGAACCATTTCATATCTAGATGTATAATAATATTTATGAATCTAGAAAAGCAAAAACACCGTCAAGTATGCCCAACGTCAGTCTCACTAGTATCATCCGTGGACCTAGTCCCTTGTCATGTATGGACCAAATCCAGTTCGGCCCGTTGAGGAGAAACACAGTCAAGTGTGAGCCCAATAGTTTCCTCTAAATAGAACAAAGACAACAGCAAACCCGCCGGCCTCATCACCCACACCAGACAGCTGCTGCTGCTACAGCGGCTGCCATGCCTTCTCCGGCTCCGGGAGAACGTGCCTGGCGTCCAGGAGGTCAGCCTCCCTCCTCGGCCGCGCCGCCGTCCTGCTCCGCGCCACCGTCCTTGCTCCCCAGCTGGGTTTCCCGCCGAGGGATCCCAATCTCGCAAGAGTTCACCCTTGCAGCAACCCGCAACGAGCAAAGTGACTCTTCCGTGGAAGACACTTCAGGAGACAGATTCAGGATCATCAATGTCTTGGAATCCCCCCCAAGGCATGGCTGTGTTGCAAGGAAAAGGAAACTTCAGTCGATACCGTAGCTATACCTATGTATCGGAACAGGAACTATACCTATGCATCACAACAAGGGTGCATTACCTCGAGCAGACTGGTTAACATTGAGTTCCTAAATGGAACATGTTTCTCCTTTCTCGCGATTGACAAGATCACAGCATTTAAGGATGACAGGCTTGTATTGATAGCCTAAGTCGGAGCAAACACATGGTTATGCATTGTTCCAGAATATTATAACTTAAAACGCAAAGAATGCTAAGGGACTGGATGCAAACTACCTCAGTCTCTTTCAAACGTTCACCAGTGGCACGACTTTTGTTGAGGCACTGACTGCCTGCTAGATCAATGAGATTCAGAACACCATGAACTTGCTGAGCCGTACCCTGAACCCAAAAAAAGAATCAGTTATAGTGGAAAAAGATTGTGCACCAAAAAATTAGTTCATACCTTGTTTACACCAAAAATCCGAAGAGTGTAAACACAATGACTTCTTCTAGATTCCTCGTTCATGTGTGTTCTCCCAACTGATCTGAAAACCCAAGGAATGCATAAGTGATTTAGTTACAATGTACTAAACCAACTCACAAAATTCAAATAGTGCAAGTTTGGTAATACAGTTACAGAGATATGAGCGATGCAGATTTTACCAAACAATTTTAGAAAATCAACAGTGAGGGGATTATAGTGAGTATACAATAAAGTGTCTTGGGAAGGGCTTAATCCAGAGCTGGTTGTGAGCATCATCCAGATTTATATTTTTCTTTTGAGTTAGAAAATATAATACAGTGTCATAATAATTCTTATATATATGTTGATATTAATTATAGAATGGATATCAAACAAGTGGGACAGGTCTGAAGTCTGAGCGCAAAGAAAAGACCCTATTACAATTCTGAGTCTTGTCATAATGACAGTCAACAGAATATAATTTACTGACTTCTTAATTCACATAGCTGCATTATATATTACAAAGTGTTGCCAAAAATCATATCATAAAAAAGAAGAAAGTAACAAACATTCAGGATCGGAAGAATTTTTTATGTTTTCTACTCTTACAAGCAAATATTTATGGTGGATATCTGAAACTAAGTAAGTGTGTTACCTTCTTCGAGCAGCCTGCCTAAGGAGCAAAGAAAATTGACTGATACTAGTAACGTCAACAACCGTGAGGTTCGACACCTGAATGTTACCACTGTCATCATGCTTGATGCTGCACTTTGAAGAAGTACCATCTTGAGCAGCCATTCGGTTCATAACAAGCAAGTCACGTAGGGTCTCATTGTAGATCTCCAACATTGAGGCCTAAAATTTCCACAAAAAAAATATTATGATGACAGTGACAGAAAACTTGGTCGAAAATGTTAGTTCAGTTAAATAACAAAACTAACAGGGACGCACTTGTATCTTATATTTCCAACCCTGTGAGTTGAGAGCTTGACTAGCTTGGAAAATTTGTTCCAGAGATCTGGGTATCATTCCTTTCTGATCATCTAACTCTGGATTACCCATCATTGTGTATGTCTTACCAGAACCAGTTTGGCCATATGCAAATATGCATACCTGAATAATTAACTTTGGTTAGTTCCATTCTAAGAAAGGTGTAAGTTATTACAGGAAAGGAAGAAAAACTGTTTCAAAACTCAATAAAGGTTATCTCTCTTACAGTCATCCATTGTACCTTATAACCATCTAGCGCGCTTTGTACTAGTTGGGATATTTCAATGAACACGTGTTCTTGTGAAGCTGAATGTTCAAATACTTTATCAAAAGTAAATGAATATGCTTGAGATGAAAACAATATAAATGCAATCAGACCAAAATAAATATTCAAAAAAAACAATTATCAAAGTGACAGAAATGATTGTAGGTTTGACTTTACCATTATGCATTAACTTAATACCCATGCCTATGTTTTCTCCACTGTTTGGATATGAGACAGCTCCTGATTCGTTTGACATCAACGGCCTCAGTGCCTCACTCTACAGAAAACTCTTATGTTTCCCTTTAGCTCCTGCAAAGAAATAGTTCTAAGAATAGGCAATAATATATATATATATATATATATATAATGGAGTTTTGAGAGTTCAAGAGAAAATTCCTTACAAGGATTGTGTTATGTAATTTTTTTCGTAATTTCTCTCCATCCAAAATCTGTTGATCTGCTTCTTCTAGGCGCGACTGAAACTTCAATGCCGTCAAATCAGACCTCTATACAGTTAAACGAAGGTTCAAGATATTAGGCATCTATGCATTTTCCCCCTACCCAATGCAAACACTTCATGCATTAAAAACATATAGATAATCATGAATTACTTATATATAACACAACATTAGCACATCATATAGAATAAAGAAATAGGCCATTGCACACCTTTAGCAGTTCGCTAGCAGCCTCAAGCTTAATTTCCAATGTCTTTATTATCTCTCTTTGGGATGAACAAGTTTCCTATTTTGTTGAGAACATGTTAGCCAATTTTGCCCATGTTGATAGGAATCAAAACATCTGGACATAATCATACCTCAAGAGCGGTTATTCTTGTCATGGCATCATCTAACTCCATGGCACTATTCCCAGTCATTTCTTTGTTTGTTATTTTAAGACCTTCAAGCTCCTTCAATAAATCATTAATTTGTTTTGTAGCTTCAGATTGCAACGACTAGAAAGACACAACATTATAAAGACATCAGAACAATTATCGATACATGCAATAGAAAAGAATGGACGTAAAGGGTATACTGATAGAATGTGACTAAGATTTTTACTTTTTCCAAGTCTAGCTGCATTTGTAGATGATCCTTCAGAGTGTTCATTGTCTCCACAATGGTATTCTTCTCTTTTTGCAACTTTGCGATTGTTTCAGAATTCTTAGTAGCATCTGCTTGGAGATATTGCAGCAAACTTGTCTCATATTCCTGAATCCTCTTGTTTGTGTTCTGAAGCATCTTAACCTAAAGAAAACAATGGTTCAGTTGCTACAAAATAGCTTCCAAAGTGTTAGCTAACAGATTAAAGAATCTGTGCTGCTACTGTGGTAGGGAAGAAACGGTGCAACATGCTATTTTAACGTGCCAATATGTATATGAAGTTTGGCATGAAATAAAAAAGTGTTTTGGCATCAGATGCAAAATCCAATATTTGGCTTCAATCAAACAATGGCTCTTTGATTTCCTGGATGATGCTACTGATGAGGATGCAACGGTCTTTACCATCAAAGCTTGGCATATTTGGGAGGCAAGAAATGTTGTACGTAATGGTGAAAACCATATTCATCCCAATAGAGTTGCAGAAAGGGCGAAAGCTTATGTACAAATGGCATTGCTGCACTTATTTAAATCACCAACATCGCATAGGTGTGAATCTGAATACTCTGCTCCAAAGTGGATTCCACCGCCGGATGGATGGTTGATGATTAATGTTGATGCAACAACATTTAAAAAGCCATCTCGTATGGGTGTTGGCTTTGTGGTTCGTGATCATAGAGGCGATTTCATTGCTGCTTGCTGTCAGTTAATACAAAGATTTGATGATCCAGAGCTAGCTGAAGCAATTGCCATAAGGAGAGCTGTCTCCTTTTCCTCAGAGTACAACTTGCAGCAAGTTGTTGTGGCCTCTGACTGCTTAGGTGTTATCAAGAAGATAAAATCCAAGGTCTATGATAGATCTAATGTGGGAGTTATTGTCCAGGATGTTAAAAACTTGATCTGTGAAAATCCTTCTGTAACCTTAACCTATGTTAGTAGGGGGTGTAATAAGGCAGCTCATGTGTTAGCTAAGCAAGCTGATGTGTTTAAAGATGTAGTTTGGTTTAACGAGTCTCCTGAGATTATTCGGAATATAATATGTAATGAACGTTTGATTTAATATATTGCTGCCTTGTTATTCTAAAAAAAACAACGGTTCAGTTGCGGTTCGCCCCGTGGTTCAACCACGCCCATCTTGAGTGGTTAAGCATTAACAAAAAGGGTTAACTTATACCTGTTCATTAAGGCATTTTCTCTCCAACTTGATTCTTCTGAGATCTTCCAAAAGCAGGTTCCGTGATGATTCAACGGATGCCTCCTTTTCATCTTCTAGATCCCGTAAAGCATCCTGCATTTTAATAAAACTCATAGAATGTCACAATAGTAACAAGATGACATTAAGGCACAAGCACAAGCCACCTACCATTTTTTCAGCTTCAACTTTCTTCAGGATCTTTTGCAGAGATGCATGCTGTTCTTGAATCCCAACATTCACCACTCTTGCTTCGTTAAGAGTATTAATCCACTTAACAACTAGATGATGCAATAAAAATTCAGTCAGTAGAACATATATACAGAAGAAAAAAAAGACATATCTATTATGACTTAACTTGAAAATGCTGGTACCTGTCTCGGAGTTTTGTTTCTCCTCAAACTGGCTAGTGAAAATCTTAGAGAGGTGTTTATTCTCTGTCTCGAGCAACCATTTGATACAGGTCCGCAGCTTCTTGATGAATTCCATCATTTTCTCACTATTTCCCTGCATAGCCAATTGGTGGAGCAACGGGGGAAAGAAACAGTTCAATTTGTTTGAACATAATAACATGAAAGCACAGGCAGAGGGTCTGGGTGAACCTTGTAATCCATCTTCACCTCGCCCTCCATCTTGTTGATAAGGGCATCGACATCTGCCATGACCGCGAAGATGGTGGGCTCCTCCTCGTCCGGCGGCGGCGGCGGCGCGGCCGTGGAGAGCAGCTGCCTCCCTGTCCGGGCGGAGGTGCCAGCTTGCGCGTCCGCCGAGTTGTTCTCCTTGCGGTGCAACATCCCTGGAACAAACAACAAATCACCATAGAACAAGTCAGCAAATGTGTTTACACATCGCATCACCACTCTAGCCTATAGTGATTTAGTACAGGGTAGAACTGTTTCACTTAAGTTCACATCCTGGCTTACCATACAAATCCTTAAAGACAGAGAGTGCTAGCTGGTTGTTTATAAGCCTATCTAGTTTTCATTGTGAATTTGTGATCTCAAGTGTGACCAAAATCAGTATATTTTTTCCATAAAAAGAGTAGTGATGCTAACTGGTTACTCTATAGCCTGGTCCACGAATATTAATCACCCTTATGCCTTTTACCAAGTTATGGCTTTTATTTTTCTTTTCCTTTTCCTTCTTTGTAGTCAAGAAAATAAGGCTGGACGGTCACCAAACTTCTATGATGATATGCAACAGTACTATCATATAGTACTTGGAATATAAAGATGATCTAAAATTCTAATGAGGGCCTGAACCAATAGATGTGTCACGGGTGAACAAATTCATCTCTGGCCATGTCAGCTTGCAATTTTGCAATTTTTTTATCTTCAAAGTTATGTTTGATACCATTGCAAACCGTTGTTCCAATCCCTGTACATTGTTTACCAAGCTGACTTTCAATCAAAAGAGCTAATTAGATGTTTCCCACAAGTTCCCATCCTTGCAAATCGAATCAGAACAAATCAAATCGAATGGGTGTTTCAGGTGCTGGAACGGAACCGCATGACTAAAAAACCAGGATCCCGCGCTCGCCCAAGGAGGAAGACAAACAGTAAAAGGAACAATTGAACCAAAAAAACGCTAGCTTGATTACTCACCGAGTCGGGGTGGGGGTGGAGGAGCTTGGAGGCGCCGACTGCTCGGAGCCGGCAGGCGCCGTGGGCCTCGCGTCGGGGAGCCGCGGAGCGCTGGGGAGGCCGGAGGGGCCCGCCGGCCGGTGCGCTCGGAGGCTGGAGAGCGAGGGGAAGATGGAATCCCGGCACGGATCTTCTTCGGCGGTGAGCGGCGCGGTGGGCCGTGGACCTCGCGCGGAGAGCCGCGGGGCGCGCGGGAGGCGAAAAGGCCGGGGAGCCCAGAGGCAGCTGCCCGCGCCGTCGAGCTTCACGTTCGCGGGTGGGGCGTGAGGGGCCGACGAGCTCGGAGGTGCCTGGGCTCGAGGGTTGGGGGAAGAGAGGAGCGAGCAGGAGGAGAGGGCGCGCGGGAGCTCGGACGGCGCTTCGCCCCGGCGCCGCGCGCGATGGGGGCGAGGGCGACCGCGGCTGCCGGCGCAGGCGAGCGGCTGCTAGGGCGCAGGCGCACCGGCGAGCGGCCGCGGCAGGGAGGGAAAAAAAAAGCTACGGGGAAAAAATGGCCCCCACGATTCGAACATATACATTGCGTTTGGCAGGTTGGAGTTGGATGTCGGAGCTGGAATGATGCGAGAGAAAAATAGTATTGGATTGGCTGGAGCTGATGGCTGGAGTGGTAAGAGAAAAATAATATTAGTCTGGAGCTGAAACTGGCTGCCGAACGGAGTGATAGCTTCTTCTTTTTTTTTGAATAGGGAGTGATAGCTTCTTCGTTGATAGGACCGGTATAGATATGATGCGTGTCGGTACCCTGCAACAGGGATACCCACTCTTACTGCAGCAAAGCAGGACCCGCGTAGTTATCCGTAGCCGCGCGGGAGAGACGGAGTAGCCAGGCCCCACAGGCCAGGCTTTTCCCTCACCAGGCCAACGGCCCCGGACCGTTCCCCGCCTGAGGATGGGTCCGGTGGCGCCACGTGTCTCCATGGAAGGGAAGCTCCAAGCTGACCGCCGAAGCCTCGGACCCCCAGAGGGGTCCGGGACCTCCTACGCCCGTCCGGACTCCCCTCACCGTGTAGGGGTCCGAAGCCGCCACGTGTCCCGGAGGCGTGGGATCGTGCGCGAGCCTTCCGGAGGAAGACTCGCCCACCTACCGCATTTAATGCGATAGACAAGGCGTGCTCTGCCGCCGTGGTACACAAGACAGCCTTTTGTCAGGCCCCGCTGCGCGCCGCGTATTACCAAGGAGCACAGTGCAGCCGCCTGAGCCGCGCCCGCGCAGAGCCCGCCTGTAGCATTAAACGGATACGACAGCACGGCACTTTTCCATCATGCCGCCTACGCCGCAAGCTACACCGCCCGCTTAAGCAATGTGACGGGCGGTGTCACTAGCTGCGACGGGCCTGACCTGACAAGACGACGCTAGGACATGATGGACGAAGGGCTCCGGGAGCAGGCGAGGGAATCCAAGAGGAAGATCTCCTTTGCCTGCGACGCCATAATGCAAGAACAGTGCGTTAGGTTATACTACATCGTTGGACCCACCTGTCGGGGATCCAACGGCTGTGTACGCGCCCCCTTGAGATATAAAAGGGAGGCGCTCGCTGTGCACAGGACAGATCCATTCAGACTCAAGCTCTCGCACCTCCTCACGCTTGTGGGAAGGCAATACAACACACAGTGGATGTAGGGTATTACGCTCCGGCGGCCCGAACCACTCTAAATCCGGCTGTGTTTCTTGTGTTCTGGAGGGAGATCGATCTAAGACTAGCTACCCCCTGAGTACACACCCTCTGGGCTAGGGCGGGTGCCTTCCGCCACCCGGCCGTGGTTTGCAACACCACGACATTTGGCGCGCCAGGGTAGGGGCAGCTAGCTGGTCGCATTTCATCATCCTCTTCGTCCCCATGGTTCGTGTGGACGACGTGGAGATGACGGAGGGGGTGGCGTCCTCCACGCCGCACGCCCCTCGCGTTCCTGCTCCAGGGGCAACCGTGCCTGTGGAGCAGCCACCGTTGGCGGTGGCGCGAGCCGCCCGCCGGCAAGAGTCAGGGCGCCCATCAAGGGCCCCCTCACAGACTGCGAGCGGCGGAGCTCTAGCCGCGGCTAGGGAGTTGCTTCGCAACCCTCCGGCTGAGGCAGCCTCGCCAGACGCCCTGAGGCAGTGGCGAGACGACGTCGACCGTCTCCTCCACCTGGCTCAGGCCTCCCCCAGTTCTGCAAAGACTGGGCAACGACCTCCGCCTGGCAACGCGGTGGTACCTTACCACCAGCGTCAGGGCGGTGCGTCGGCATCTGTGCGCTCCCCCATCGTGAGGGGTGCACGAACAGAAGACTTGCGGGCGGAGCTCAACCGCCGGCGCGCGGGGGAGGATGCCCGCATCGCTGTCGAGAGGGCGCGAGAGCGCCGTCTCAACATTGAGGGACGCAACCTCAATGTCGATCTGGACGCGGCGGCACCCAGGCCTCCGGTGAACGCCCGGATTCAGCCAGGGGCACCGGTGGCCGGGGTGGGCTGTGCTGCGCTTGCGGAGCACCTCCGCGCCGTGGCGTGGCCACCCAAGTTCCGCCCCCACTTGCCGGAAAAGTACGACGGTACTACTAACCCGTCGGAATTCCTGCAGGTGTACGTTACCGCCATCACAGCAGCTGGTGGCAACGGCGCCGTCATGGCAAGCTACTTTCATGTAGCCTTGTCTGGGCCAGCCCGGACCTGGCTCATGAACCTCACACCTGGGACGATCCAGTCCTGGGAAGAGCTCTGTGCAAGGTTCACAGCGAACTTCGCCAGCGCCTACCAGCAGCATGGTGTGGAGGCACACCTTCACGCCGTGAGGCAAAAACCCGGGGAAACGCTTCGGGCTTTCATCTTGCGCTTCACTAAGGTACGGGGTACCATTCCTCGTATCTCAGATGCATCTATTATTACTGCTTTCCGTCAGGGGGTGCGTGATGAGAAGATGCTCGAGAAGCTGGCGACGCACGAGGTGGAAAGCGTCACTACGCTTTTCTCCCTGGCAGACAAGTGTGCCAGGGCCGCCGAGGGCCGTGCATGGCACTCAGCTCCCCAAGACGGAGACACCAAGGCTGGTGGCTCCAGCGCTACCGCTCAGGGCGGTGGCAAGAAGAAGAAGAAGAACCGGGGTCGTGGGGAGCCGCATTCTGGCGGACCAGTCGTTGCAGCAGCAGCGCCACCAGCGGCGCCGGCTGCGGCGGCAGCGGCTGGGGGCCAGAATACACACGGCAAACGCCCTCGCCCGCAAGGTGGAAGCGGAGGTTCATGCCCAGTGCATCCCACCGCTCGCCACAGCGCTGCTGACTGCCGCGAGATCCAAAAGCTCGCGAAACGGGTCAGTGGGCGGCGGGAGCAGTCCTCTAAGGATGACTCACCCCCTCCTCGCCAGCGGGCCGGCAAGGAGAAGGCCTCTGACAGCAGGGCCGCAGCCGGGGAGAAGGAGCTGGGGTACCAATCCCCCGCTCGAGAGCTGAAGGGCGTCTATCACAACGACGACTCCGATTCCGACAACGGCGACCGCCGCAAGAAGCTGTACGTGATGTATGGCGGGAGCTGGGAGCTTGTCTCCCGGCGGGACGTGAAGACCCTTCGCCGGGAGGTCCTTTCGGCGAAGCCGGGGGTCCCGAGGGCGGCGCCGCACCAGAGGTGGATGAACACCACCATCTCTTTCGGGCCATCCGACTGCCCGGAGAATATGGCTGGAGCTGGTGTGCTACCTTTAGTCACTGCTCCTGTCATATCCAACGTGAGGCTCTACCACGTGCTGATTGACGGTGGGGCTGGCCTCAACGTCATCAGTTATGCAGCATTTAAGCAGCTGCAGATCCCAGAGTCCAAGCTGACTCCCTCTCGCCCATTCTCCGGAGTGGGCCCACATCCGGTGTTCCCCCTGGGGAGCATCACATTGCCGGTCACGTTCGGGACCGAGGAAAACTTCCGCACAGGAAGCGTCATGTTTGATGTTGCGGAGGTAAACCTCCCGTTCAACGCTATCATTGGCCGACCGGCACTCTACCGCTTCATGGCCATTGCCCACTATGGGTATTTGGTCTTGAAGATGCCTTCCCCTGCCGGAGTCCTCACCGTGCAGGGCGACCGCACCGCTGCCGTTGCTGCAGTTGAGAGACTGCACACTCTGGCGGCAGAGGCTGCACGCTCCGAGGAGGATCCGTCCACCTCGCAACCCAGGGCGCCTGCAAAGGCTTCCAAGGTCCAACCATCTGATCCGGACCAAGTTCCCGTGAAGTCGGTACAGATTGGGGCAGACACCACCAGGACCACCCGCATCGCGGGGAACCTGGAGGAGAAATAGGAAGACGCGCTCATCGCTTTCCTCCGGGCAAATGTCGACGTGTTCGCCTGGGAACCGTCGCAGATGCCCGGGATCCCCAGGGAAGTGATCGAGCACAATCTGAGGATCTACCCCGACGCCACGCCGGTGCGCCAAAAACCTCGGAAGCAGTCTGTGGAGCGGCAGAACTTCATCCGCGAAGAAGTCCACAAGCTCCTACACGCTGGCTTCATCGAGGAGGTCCACCATCCCGAGTGGTTGGCCAATCCGGTCGTCGTCCCAAAAGCCAACGGGAAGCTCCGGATGTGCATCGACTACACCAGCCTCAACAAGGCATGTCCAAGAGACCCCTACCCTCTTCCGCGTATCGATCAGATCGTGGACTCCACCTCCGGGTGTGATCTTTTGTCTTTCCTAGATGCATACTCTGGTTTCCACCAGATTCAGATGTCTAGAGAGGATAGGAAGCATACTGCCTTTGTAACAGTAGATGGGCTTTATTGCTACATTGTCATGCCGTATGGTCTAAGGAATGCCTTACCCACGTTTGTGCGAGCTATGAACAAAACCTTCTGTAATCTAATTAGAGATATTGTTGAGGTTTATGTCGATGACATTGTGGTCAAGACTAGGGTAGGATCAACACTAGTGGAGGACCTGTCCCTCGTCTTCGACCGTCTTCGCGCCACCCGCACGAAGCTGAACCCAGAGAAGTGCATCTTCGGCGTCTCAGCAGGGAAGCTGCTGGGTTTCCTGGTCTCGCATCGAGGCATCGAGGCAAACCCAGCCAAGATCAAGGCGATCGAAGCAATGAGGCCTCCTGGCCGCATCAAGGACGTCCAGAAGCTTACTGGATCTCTCGCTGCTCTTAGCCGCTTCATATCGAGGCTGGCTGAGAGGGCCCTTCCCTTCTTCAAGCTGTTGAGGAGGTCCGGTCCATTTTCATGGACCGAAGAGGCTGAACAGGCCTTCCAGGAGCTGAAGCAGCACCTCACCTCGCTGCCAGTATTGGTGGCACCAGAACCCGGTGAGCCGTTGTTTCTGTATCTTGCTGCATCTGCGGAGGCGGTCAGCATGGTGCTGGTCGCCGAAAGGATGGAGCAAACCCGCCAGGGGAGCACTAAGGTCCTCTTGGCCAAGGATGGTGAGCCGGACCCCGGACACGGGGGCCCGTCAGCCTTACCCCAGCTTGAAGGTCCGGGCCCCGCACAGGCAGGCCCGGAGGAGCCTCATCCCATTGGGAGCCCAGAACCACTGGGGGCCCAAGGGACAGATGCGGTGGACAAGGGCGAACCGGACCCAGGAACTAGGGTCCGGACCGTCCAAAAGCCAGTCTACTACGTCAGTGAAGTCCTCCACGAGGCAAAGGCCAGGTATCTTGAGACGCATAAGCTTATCTATGCAATACTTATTGCGTCCAGGAAACTGCGCCACTACTTTCAAGCACACCGAGTTGTTGTAGTGACCTCTTACCCATTAAGAGCGATTCTACACAATTCCAACGCCACAGGCAATATCGCCAAGTGGGCAGCAGAGCTGGCAGAGTTCCAACTGGAATTCCAGCCACGCCATGCGGTAAAAAGCCAGATCCTGGCTGATTTCATAGCAGAGTGGACTCCTTCCCCAAGCAACCCTGGAGGTCCGGCCATAAATGTTGGACCCCCGGAGCCGGAAATCAGGACACCAGTCTTCACCGAGCCTCACTGGACACTCTTCTTTGATGGGTCCGCCCGCGAGAAGTGGGCCGGAGCTGGTGTGGTCCTCATCGACCCAAACGAAGATCAGCTAAAGTACATGGTGCACCTTGAGTTCAAGGCCACCAACAACATGGCGGAATACGAGGCTCTGATCTTCGGCCTGACCCAAGCCCTCTCATTGGGGGTCCGGCAGCTTCTGGTGAAGGGGGACTCCCAGCTAATCATTAAGCAGGTCCGAGGGGATTGCAACTGCAATAATCCCCAGCTCGCGGCATACCTCATACACGTGAGGAAGCTCGAGAAGGACTTCGACGCTTTGGAACTACAACACGTTCCCCGCGAGCACAACTCAGCAGCAGATGATCTCTCTGCGAGAGCATCTACCTGGGCTTCTGTGCCTGAGGGTGTCTTTGAAAGACGGCTGCTGAAACCTACCGCCCAGCCTGCCGAGCCGGGTGACGGGGATCAAGCTGGCACCTCGAAGCTAGCGGTCCCGGCAGTATTCCACCTATGGTGCCCAACTAGGGCCGTGTGTTCTGTTGAGGAGCCTGTTGTCCTCACAGAACCACCCCTATCTGCTTTGGGAGCTCCCGATGCATGGATCTCCGAGATCCGGGACTACCTGAAAGATAACATCCTCCCTGATGACGATGTGTCCGCTGAGCGCATAGTCCGATTGGCTAAACGCTACGCGGTGGTAGAAGGGGATCTCTACCGCCGTGGCGCCAACGGAGTCCTCATGCGATGCATTTCCCAGGGAGAGGGCCGCGAACTGCTTGCGGAGATCCATGGAGGCGAGTGCGGAAGTCATTCCTCCTCTCGCACGCTTGTTGGCAAGGCCTTTCGGCACGGCTTCTACTGGCCAACAGCACTCCAGGATGCGGCTGAGCTGGTAAGGTCCTGCAAAGCATGCCAGTTCCATGCAAAGCAAATACACACCCCAGCTCAAGCTCTACAGATGATCCCGCCCTCATGGCCATTTGCTGTGTGGGGTGTGGATATCCTGGGGCCTTTCCCCCGGGCTGTCGGCGGGTACCGGTTCCTCTATGTTGCCATCGACAAGTTCACTAAGTGGCCGGAGGTTACTCCTGTGGTGAATATTACTAAGAAATCAGCAGTCGCATTCCTCAGGTCCATTGTGTGCAGATTTGGCGTCCCAAACCGCATCATCGCGGACAACGGGACCCAATTCAAAAGCAGACTTTTCCAAGAGTACTGTGAGGACATTGGCATCCAGCTATGCTTTGCGTCCGTGGCACATCCCCGCAGCAATGGACAGGTTGAGAGAGCGAATGCAGAGATCCTCAGGGGACTCAAGACCCGCACCTACAACTGCTTGAAAAAGCATGGTGCCAAATGGGTTGACGAGCTTCCATGTGTACTATGGGGCAACCGGACCACACCCAGCCGAGCCACCGGGGAGACTCCGTTCTTCCTGGTCTACGGGGCTGAAGCATGCCTTCCCCCAGAAATTCACCTGGGCTCACCACGGGTCCAGGCCTTTGACGAATCCATGCAGGAGCAGCTGCGGTGCGACGACGTGGACTTCGTTGACGAGCGAAGGTGGCGAGCAGCGATCCGAAATGCACGCTACAACCAGGCGCTCCGGCGCTACCGTCAACGGTTCGTGCACAGTAGGGAGCTCCGGGCTGGCGACCTCGTCCTCAGGCGGATCCTGAACCGAGCGGGGCTCCACAAACTCTCCCCCAGCTGGGAGGGGCCTTTCAAGGTTACAGAGGTATGCCGGCCCGGATGTGTTCGCCTCGCCACAGAAGACGGAGTACCGCTGCCCAACCCGTGGAACATAGAGCATCTGCGTAAGTTTTACACCTAGGCAGAGCAGGGAAATAACCTTTCCTTTGTAATAAGATAGAGTTAGCGTGCGGCCCGGAGCGGTTGAGGGCCACCCTCGTAAACCCGACCTCTGGCATCCATCGCACTAGCGGCTAACGCGCGGCTCAGAGCGGTAGAGGTCCGACCTCATAAACCCGGCCTCTGACATCCATCGCGCAAGCCATGTACATCGAGATTGCAAAGGAAAGATTTTTTCCTAATACTGTCTTTGTGTCAAAGTTAAATTACGCATTTCGATTCTCGTAATTTTCGCTTTTTTCTAACCCCCGCGGGACCTCTACTCTTGTTGCTGCAACTAAGATCTGCATTGAGCTGCTGGACTACCGTACAGGTCCGGACCCTCTTGCTGCAGGAGAGGGGTCCGGACCCCTAGGGACCTACTCTGGGGAGCGGGTACTTGTTTCCTGGGGTGGTTCGGAGTACAGTGTAGCCGCTTAGCTGGTTCCGTACCCAAAAGCCTGCACTCTCCACCACCCTGTAACGAGTACTCTAGTACCTGAAGCCAGGTAATTGGGGGCCCGGACCTCGACCCAGCTCAAGAGCTGGCTTCCTAAGTCCAACACGGCGTGTCCAGCACTATATCTCAAAGGATCGAGCACAGCAAAGTGACCTCACCCACTGCTGCGAAGGGTCTAGGACGAAGAAGCCAGGTCCGGAAAGATCGTACTGTTTCCTGGAGTGGTCCGGAGCCCTGCGTAGCACCTTAGCCTGGTTCCGACCCTAAGCCTACGCACTCCCCCACTCTGTAACAAGCACAGAGCTACCTGGACCTGCGCATCTAGAGTCCTAGACCTGGTACCAAGCCTGGGATTGGTCAGGAATGAGCCCCGCGGGTCTGCTCTAAGCTATAACTTTGAGGTGGTACACAGGTTCAAACCTGGCCAGTGGTAGACAGTCTCAAACCATTGAGCCTATCTACCAGGGGGGCCGAGTATCTGCTTCAAAGCTTTCATGCAGGATAAGAGCCAATCTCGGTGGTAGACAGACTCACAGCAGCTGAGTCTCTCTCCCAGGGGGCCCAGGCATCCGCTTTGTGACACCTATGCCCAAGGTGGCAGACAGGTCCAAACAACTGAACCTACCCGCCAGGGGGCCAGGGCGCCGGGGTGCCGCATACCGCAAATCAACAACCGCCAAACAGCTAAGTTGAAGTTTCTTCTATTTCAAAAACTTTCAACTAATACAATGTTTGTTACATAATGCAAAAGAAAAAAGATACAATCCCCAGCCTAAGGGTCCGCAGGCTCTCGCTTGAAGTAGGCGGCGACGAAGTCAACGACCTCCCGCACGCTGTCCCGAGCGGCGGCCTCCGTCTCTGCTACAGGGCCATCGACCACGGGCGCCAGCGAGATGGCCGGGTCGTGGCTCCGGAGGCAGGTCAGGATGTGCTCCGCCACCATCCGGATCAGCTCGCGGCCCTCGGTTTCAAGCTGTCCAGTAAGGACCGGCCCCAGGCGCTGGAGCCTATCCGAAGCGGAGCTCAACACTGGGAGGGCGTCAGCTATCGAAGCTGGCGGCTCCGCCACCTGGATCGGGCTCATTCCAAATGGCACCAGTGCGAGGCTCGCTTCGGCCGCCCAGTCAGCGATCCGCTGAGCTCCAGCGCGCTGGTCTTCCTGGTGCTTCTGGACCGCCTCCCGGACAGCCTCCTGCACCCGGGTGTCCAAGGCCGCCTTGGCCACCTCCACCTCGCGGGACCTCTCCTCCAGCTCGCGGGATCTCTCCTCGAGTTCGCGGGACCGCTCCTCCAGCTTGGTCTCCTTCTGCTCCGCGTATACCTTCCGCTTCTTGAGCGACTCTCGCTGGCGCCCAAGCTCCTTCTCTATGGCGGTGGCGTGAGCTTCCCGCTTGGCAAGAGACTTCCGGTCCTCTTCCAAGTCCGCCTCGTCGGCAGTCAGCTGGCGGGCCCTCTCCTGCAGTTGTTCATGCCATCCCTGCAGAGTCGCAGAGAAGACGTCGAGCTCCTGCCTCCGGACCTCGAGGTCCTCGCTGCGAGTCTCCAGTTCTGACTGCTGGGCTGCGAGGTGAGCCTCGAGGCCGGACCGCTGAGCAGCAAACCCAACAACCTCCAGGGTGAAGTCCTGCTCCCGCTGTGCCAAGGATTTCTCCCGATTCGACACTGCGAGCTCTCGGTCAAACACCTTCTTAAGGCTGGCTCGGTAGGCCTCTTGGTCCGACTTGAGCTTCGACCGAGCTTCCGCAGCGCGGGAGGCTTCCGCCTTCGTGTGCGCCTCCAGGCGGGTGTGCCAGTCGGAGAGGCGCTGACGCTCGCTCTCCAGCGCAGACCACTCCCGCCGGAAGGCCACCTCGGCGGAGGAGGTTGCCTCTTCAATCGAACGCCGAACTCGCAACAGCACCTGAGGAAGCGGAGTCGCATCCTCCTCCGGGGATTGGAGCTGCAGGAGCCGCCTGCCAAACACCACCTCCAACTCTTCCTCCGCAGCAGGACCGGAGCTGGAGGTAGGGGCTTCCGCTGCAGCACTTGTCTCCGGCGCTTCCGCTGCCGCCGAGTCGGGCGCGGCCGGGCCCAGCTCCGGCGCCTCCGCTGCCGCCGAGTCAGGCGCGGCCGGGCCCAGCTCCGGCGCCTCCGCTGCCGCCGAGTCAGGCGCGGCCGGGCCCAGCTCCGGCGCCTCCGCTGCCGCCGAGTCGGGCGCCGTCGGACCCAGCTCCGGCGCCTCCGCTGCCGCCGAGTCGGGCGCCGTCGGACCCAGCTCCGGCGCCTCCGCTGCCGCCGAGTCGGGCGCCGTCGGACCCAGCTCCGGCGCCTCCGCTGCCGCCGAGTCGGGCGCGGCCGGACCCAGCTCTGGTGCCCCCGCTGCCGACAAGTCGGGCGCGGCCGAGCCTAACCTCGGTGCTCCCGCTGCCGCCGTGGCAGACGCGGCCGCATCGAGTGCCCCCGCCACCAATACGTCAGGAGCGGCTGCACCCAGCACCGGCGCCACCGCCGCTGCCGCTGCTGCACTGAGCCCTGCAGAGTCTGGAAATGGCATGACAGTCAGCATCGCATCATGTGTCACGGAGTTAGCAACAGGATGCCGTACCTGAGGGTCCCGCACCTACTGCCACCGTCGCTGTCGATGCCGAGGTCGCTGCCGCCCGGGCACCTGCTGATGTGCCAACGGTGGTAGAAGAACCGCTGGGGCGGGAAGCCCTGGTAGCAAAGCAGAAAAGCCGTCAACACAAAAAAAAAACAGAACAGAACACCGGCGCAAGGGAGGAGAGCAAGATGACACTAACCCAGCAGAACCGGGGACCCAGCGTCCCCGGAGCCCGGGCCTCTTCTCTTGCGGCTGCTGCTGTTGTTGTTGCTGTTGTTGTCCCTGCAGCTGCGATACAGGCGTAACCCGGGCCTGCGCCCGTTGCTGCTGTACCTGCGGCTGCGGCATGGGTGCAACCCGGGGTCGCTCCTGTTGCTGCTGCTGCCGTCCGCGAGCCTGCTGCCGCTGCTCCTGCTGATGCTGCTCTTGCTGCCGGCGCGATGAATTCCTCGGCGGCGATGGTGGTGGTCCAGTTACGCCAGAGGACCCGTGGGGGCCAGCAGCCCGGGAGCTACCCTGGCCTGCGCCCTCGGAAGACCTCAGGCGCTTCGCGGCGGGCTCCGACACCAGGGTCCCGTCGCCCCGGAGTAGCCTCCGCCGGCCTACGTCCCCTGACGACACACCGGAGCTGCTCTGGGCCCGGCTGGAGCCGGCCGCAGCCGCGCTGCTAGCCGCGGCCTGTTTCCCCTTCGTAGTGGCACCGGACCCCGCAGCGCTTAGCGTAGCCTGATTCCCGGACGAGCCAGGGATCCGGAGCCCACGGTTCGGGTCACCCCCGGTCTGCCGCGGGGCCAGTCCCCCGTCGTCCAGGGTTGGCAGGGTGGCCAGCACCGCCACCCTCGCTGGGTCCTCGCAGAGGGGGACTATGCTCTGCGGGAGGATCAGATTCTCTGCGATGAAGGTGTCTCCTGTCACGTTCCGCACCAGGACCTCCAAGGCCTCCTGGGTCAGGTCGCTTCCCTCCCCGCGGTGGGTCCTGCTGCAATCGTTGAGGCCGGTGAAGCTCCACGCCGGTCGCGGCCGCTGCTTCAGGGGGGCGATCCGGCGCTTCACGAAGTCGCCGAGCACATGCCACGAGGTGAGGCCGCTCCCTGCCAGTGACCTGATCTTATCCAGCACGGAGTCGAACTCCGGCTGCAGCGATGGCTTGGCCCTCCAGGATGCTTTGTCGGAGGCGGGCCCCGCGGTCGGCAGGACAAGGCGCTCGTTGGCTTCGGTGGTGGCAACCACCCAATCCCTGCGCCACTCCTCCCACCTTCTGCCAGCAAGGCCCGGAATGTAAGGAGTCGGCAGGTCGCTCCTTATCTGGAAGTAGTACCCTCCCACTTCGTCCTTGCTCCTTCCGGACCTCACCAGGATGAAGAAGTAGCGGAAGAGGATGACGCAGGGACGCACTCCTACGAACATCTCGCATAAATGCACAAAGATGGACGCCAAGAGGAGGGAGTGGGGCGTCAGATGCTGAAGCTGGAGGCCGAAGTCTTCCAGCAGCAGCAGCAAGAATGAAGAAATCGGCAGCCCCACGCCGGCGGAGACGTGCGAGGTAAATAGCACGAACTCCCCGGCGCGGAGGTTGCCAAGGGGAACCGAGCCTGCTCGCACCCCCCAGCCGGTCTCCTGAGCGCTCCACCCAAGCAGGCGGCGCACTGTGTTCAGCTCTCCCTCGGTCTGGAAGCGACGGGGATGAACAAGGGATGCCATCTCCTGACGGGCGAGGAAGGAGCCTGTGTAGGGGGGAGAGAAGGTCAAGGAAGGCTCGGAGGCAAAGGGGCGCAAAGGCTGGAGGAAGAAGACGAATGCGGGAAAGCAACCGTAGGATACGGTATGCCCCGTTATAAAGCCTGTCTCAACCAGCGCGCCCCGGAACCGTCGCCGGAACTCAAGCGACGCTCGCACCAGGAGTTAGCCGCCCAGTCCATGACGTGGGGGGCCCAGGCCCACCTGTCAGGGAGGGTGGGTAATCAACGGGGGTGCGAAAAGGCGGGATCCGAACCGTCGCCCGCGCGCGTGAAGCAAGGCGGAAGCCGAGCTGACGTGCGCGCATTAATCATAGGCGTGGCCGAGCTTTTCGGGAGCTGCGCCGGTGGTAAATGATCCGTTTACTCCGGCCGCAACAATGCCGAACGTCGCGCGTGTGACTAAGTGAACCGCTTATCGTGGGGCCCTTAGTCAGTAATCCGTTGCGACGTGATGAGGCAGCAACCAACCCAATGGGTAGTCAAAGCCGGTCAAGACCTGCAGAAAGGAGCTTCAAGCTATATAGTGCCAAATCGCAGAAGTGGCCCCACCTGTGGGCTCGTACCTCCCCCAAGGTGGGCCCGGGGGCCACTGTCGGTACCCTGCAACAGGGATACCCACTCTTACTGCAGCAAAGCAGGACCCGCGTAGTTATCCGTAGCCGCGCGGGAGAGACGGAGTAGCCAGGCCCCACAGGCCAGGCTTTTCCCTCACCAGGCCAACGGCCCCGGACCGTTCCCCGCCTGAGGATGGGTCCGGTGGCGCCACGTGTCTCCATGGAAGGGAAGCTCCAAGCTGACCGCCGAAGCCTCGGACCCCCAGAGGGGTCCGGGACCTCCTACGCCCGTCCGGACTCCCCTCACCGTGTAGGGGTCCGAAGCCGCCACGTGTCCCGGAGGCGTGGGATCGTGCGCGAGCCTTCCGGAGGAAGACTCGCCCACCTACCGCATTTAATGCGATAGACAAGGCGTGCTCTGCCGCCGTGGTACACAAGACAGCCTTTTGTCAGGCCCCGCTGCGCGCCGCGTATTACCAAGGAGCACAGTGCAGCCGCCTGAGCCGCGCCCGCGCAGAGCCCGCCTGTAGCATTAAACGGATACGACAGCACGGCACTTTTCCATCATGCCGCCTACGCCGCAAGCTACACCGCCCGCTTAAGCAATGTGACGGGCGGTGTCACTAGCTGCGACGGGCCTGACCTGACAAGACGACGCTAGGACATGATGGACGAAGGGCTCCGGGAGCAGGCGAGGGAATCCAAGAGGAAGATCTCCTTTGCCTGCGACGCCATAATGCAAGAACAGTGCGTTAGGTTATACTACATCGTTGGACCCACCTGTCGGGGATCCAACGGCTGTGTACGCGCCCCCTTGAGATATAAAAGGGAGGCGCTCGCTGTGCACAGGACAGATCCATTCAGACTCAAGCTCTCGCACCTCCTCACGCTTGTGGGAAGGCAATACAACACACAGTGGATGTAGGGTATTACGCTCCGGCGGCCCGAACCACTCTAAATCCGGCTGTGTTTCTTGTGTTCTGGAGGGAGATCGATCTAAGACTAGCTACCCCCTGAGTACACACCCTCTGGGCTAGGGCGGGTGCCTTCCGCCACCCGGCCGTGGTTTGCAACACCACGACAATGCGTCTGCACTCCAAAATTGAAGCCCGACACGCGATTGCAACTGTGGGATGGAGTGAAGGAGATGCTTTTGTTTGCTTTATCAGTCAGCTTCTCATTTTCCCACTAGGCATGTAGCAGCCACATCTTTTTCTTTTTAGAAATTAGTCACATTCATCTAGCAGTGTGCACAATCGTTTTGACCTTCGCAAAAAAATATTTTAGTGGAAAGCAAGGACCTCTTTTACGTAGAAAACTTTTTTGAAAATAAAACCCCCATTAAATCTAGACCTTTTTTTTTAAAAAAAAAGAGCTGTTCAGACACGCTATATGGTGGGTTGTGGGGCAAGATGATGCTACTTGGCGGTCCACGGATTTTCTCAAGCATGATTACCTTGTCTTGTCGGGCTCCCTGTCAGAAAAGATCAATTTAGAGAGCCATTTTGATTGTTTGATATTTCTTAAGAAAAAAAGTACTAGCTAGGAGGGTTAATCATGACATGGGTTCGTGGACGCATCTGATTAGCACTAATTTGTTAGTTAAGCAACCACAATTGTCCGGGTACATGCATGCTTAGTACTCAAGAACCCAGCCCTGTTTTGTACATGTTTCAAGGATCTTTTGGCCAGAAATTTGGTTGCGCCACATGGTTATTATATTTTTTCCTCTTCTCTGTTAACTGGCCTATATATAGATTTTTCAGACTTACTACACTGGGGGTGCTGAAATGCAAAATGCTTTCACTCTTTCTTTCAGAGGCTAGGTCTTTCAGTACTCAACTCAACCGGCAGAAAAAAAAAAGATGCCGTTGGGCTGGGCTGGCTTATGCATATTTATGGCCCATGGAAACATCAATATTATTAAAATGTCGGCGCTTTTTTTATATTTAAAAAAAATCAAAATTTCAAAAATACATGTCCGTTTTGAAATATTTCAAAAATATACCCTGGTTGCCCTATGGG
Source organism: Panicum virgatum (assembly GCF_016808335.1). Lineage (NCBI taxonomy): Eukaryota > Viridiplantae > Streptophyta > Magnoliopsida > Poales > Poaceae > Panicum > Panicum virgatum. The sequence goes on from NC_053150.1 coordinate 52,827,483, forward strand.
GGGCGACAGACCCTAAATGTATTTTTTTTCTTCAAATTTGCAACGAGGTCCCTGGCCGAAAAAAATGAAGGGACCTGTCGCCCCCCCCCCCCGGCGACCGGAGGGCCCCGCCCACAGGCGCGACAGGGGGGCATGTCCCCCCCGGGCGACAGGGGGGCCTGTCACCCCCCCCTCTCAGGCGACCGGGGCTTGCTTCCCTATATAAGCATTCTACCCCAATTTCCTCCTCATTTGAGTCAAGCTCCGAAAATATTAAGGACAAGTTCAAAGATTTCATAGATTTTCGGCTACAACTGCAAATTAATGGTAAAAGTTACAACACACAGAGTCAAGCTCTCAACTGAAAACATAAACAACTAATTGCAGTAGCATGTGCGCGCGACAAGGTAATTTCTTATTGCATCTAAACCTACCATGCCTTATGGAATGTAAAATGCCGGGATTACATGGTACTACTCTACTGAGTGCACCGAGGATATTTGCCCTTCCTAATTGCTTCGGGCCCGGCTTCCTTCGCACGGCGTGCCCTCTCTCGCTTTCTTTCCCTGTCAGCTTCACGTTCGGCCGCCACCTTACGATCCACCTCCTCCATCCTCTTGCAGATCTCTTCTTGCTCTTTCTTGCGCTTCTCCTCTTGCTGTTCCTCGTGCTTCATTCGGCGCCAACGTTCTGCAGCCCACCTTGCTTGTTGTTCCACAAAGTCCTTTGCCTGCTGCGACTGCACGGTGTCGAACCACTGCATAAAATCACAAAGAGGCGGAGGAGACTTTGTCCAACAAAAGTTAGAATCATAACTCAATGTTAGGTAACAAAGAAAAATAGCGTATGTTGTCCTGCAACTTTGGCCCGGTCTTTGCCATATCGCTTAGATGGATCATATTCGTAGTTCTCACACATAAAGAACCTCATGTCGTAGTCATCTCCTAAAACCTCAGATTACATGAACTTCCATAACGAACCGCAGAAGCACATTGGCACATCAATTCCTTCAGGTACGGTGGCTTCACACTTGCTTCACGGAATGTAGGTTGATCCTGATGAAGACATTGGCGCTATAGTGTGGTGCGCCAAATGACGAACAATGATTTAAATAATGCACATATCGTATACCAAATCGATGCATGAAAATACAGGTACTGTCATAATTCTATTGTCTTATGCAGCAATATCAATAAGGTACTGTCATAATTCTATTCTAATGCATAATTAATTTAAAAACAAGTCTGTAATAGTACTCAAATTGTAATACTAAACGAGTGTTCTAAAGCACCAAATCTAATTCAGCTAATCCGCTAATTAAATTAAATTGTTATACAATATCAACGGATTCATATGGAAGTTACCGGTAGATCACAAGTGCGGAATTCAGCAGAGCTTTGCCGCTTTTCTTCTCCTCACCCCTCTTTTTTTCTGAATTTTTAGGCTCAAATGACAAGGGAATGGCGGCCAGGGCTTATATAGGGTGGGGGGCGACAGGCCCCCTCCCCCGGACCAGGGACCTCTTTGCAAATTCCAAAAAAAATTACATTAGGGTCCTGTCGCCCGTGGCTTAGGCGATAGGACCCCTGTCGCCCCCCACAGGGCGACCGGGGGTAGTTTTGAAATATTTCAAAATGGTCATATATTTTTGAAATTTTGATTTTTTTAAATATAAAAAAGAAAAAAGCGCTAAAATGTCGTATACGCATGGGCTGAAACTGACAATGAGCCCAGTCAATCTTTTGTTTAAAGGAAGCCCAATTGATGATTTAGTGCCAAAATTAAAGCTAACAATATAATCATATACTGTGGCTAACAGTAACTCGAATAATTGCAGAGGAATTGTGGTGACTTGTCAACCTCAATTAGCTAGGGAGCTGGCACAGTCTCTAACAGCGAGGAGAAGTAGAGTTGTGTGTGCATATTCATGTTGGTGAATGTGTATTGATCTTATTCCGATTCGTGCTCGACTTACGGCCCATCGTGGGCCTGTCAGCTGCTCAAGTAGTAACCAGCTGTTCAACAATTACATTATTCAAGATCGAGCCTGCTTGTATATTTATTAAGTTAACCATGCATGCATATGGGCCCTCCTCCTTTGATAGATACACATTTTTTCCCAAAAAAAAAAGAGTAGGAAATGCCATAATTTAAATATCCATTGTCATGGCTGGCATGCATGCATGTGCCACATAAGCCTTTTGTGAGCTTGCACAGAACCTTACCACCTGCATTGCATTTGCATATATGCTGCCTCTCATGGGGGGTTCCTTTCCAATGTTCTCGGATACATGCATGCATGTTTGGATATTGAAATGAGCCACGTGTGCAATGCAAGCATGCAAAGTGGAGAATGGGGAGGGGGGGGGGGGGTACTGATCATAAGAAAAGTTTAATTTGTTGATTATGATATTCATGCATGTGAGGTAGGGCCATCATCGAAAATTAAGGCGATTGATGACCCATTACTGATTTCTTCTGCAAATTAATTCCAGCTAATCTGAGTAAGGCAGCGTTTTGTCTTTATTTGGCCTTTTTTATTTCTTGCAAGAGTTGTATCACAAATGCAAGTTGTGAATGCAAAATCTCCAAGTAATTATGTAGGGTTCAATGTGCATACATAAATCATAATAACCGTACTATATATATTGTCCTGCCGTTGACAAGTCATGCTAGCTACTCACCTAGCAATGCACATGCATGCTTCGGGCTTAAGGAGTACTAGTGATCTTAATTCTGAAGAAATATATACGCAAGCAGAATGATACTATATATCATCTATGTACTAGCTAGTAACTCTTGTGCTAGCTCAGTTCACTGCTAGAAAATTTTACATTCGTCTGCGGCTGTTAGTACCGGGCTACCTTTTAGCCGGTACTAATGCGCATATTTAGTACTGGGCTGAAAAGAACAGTGCCCCGGTGAGCTATTTACCCTTCAGCCGGCACTAAAGTGCGCCACTGACACCGGTTGGTGGTTGGTGTAACCAACCGGTACTAAATGTACCATTCAGTATCAGTCAAGCAAACCGTTACAAATTGCAAGTGCATTTAGTACTAACCAGATGGTACCGGTCTGAAAACCGGTACTAATCGAGGGTTCCTCACCAGTACTAGTGTGCAGTTTTGTAGCAGTGGTTGGTTAGATTGATGTAACATACTAGTTCTTGTTTTTTTTTGCTAAAATTATTTTTTTCAATGGTAGGAAATGATCGAGCTCATCAATTTGTGAGTCCTAAGAGTCAGCTACTAGTAACTGTGTACTGCACTGATGACACAACTAGTACTTGATTTATATTGCATCCGTTGCACGGGCAATGGTGGAATTTTCTTCTGAAAAGATGAACTGGATCCTGTGATATATAGTCGTTGTACTTTGTGATCTAGCTAGACATGTGTTCTGAAATGTCTCCTTTTGTGTCTAGCTGGACATTGTCGCGTACCATCAGTCATGCCATGCATGTGCATGCCTTTTGCTATCTCTATGCACCCTTCTCTGCAATATATCTATACACATGTGTACTAGCTAGCATAGCAGTATACAATGTACATATATGCATACACAGTATACACACAGGTGTAGCTACTCCCAAATAATTACTGAACAAATTTTCAGTAATAACCGTTGAGCGAGATTGCTGAACACCATTTTACTGACGTGATTCAGTAACTCGGTTCAGTGATTTATGGTCAGTTCGGTCAGTCATTTGACTGTTGGGTGTAGAATAAACGCTACACCTAAGGTGTAGAATAGTATATATATATATATATATATATAAATAATTATTCTACATCCACCTTCTATTACAAGTAGAAATAATCATCAAAATACTGAACTAAATTTACCAAATTATTGAACAATGTTTAATAATAGCTCACCGATTACTGAACTACTGAAGATTTGCTCAGTAATTCTGCCCATTTTAGCTATCGGTGTTGAATAAATCACTACACCTAAGGTGTAGAAGGACTTGACACACGCACCGGGGGCTAATAACAAGTGGCAATACAAGTTGGGTATTTGAATCATCAATTAATTGTTTATCTTGATAGAATATATAATGCATTATTCTGTGAAAAGGGATAGCTAGGCTGCTGAAAAATTTCATTGGCCATGTGCATATATATAGTATAGATTCATATATATCACTATATATGTTGGGCTTTGAGTTGTTTTTGCCACCATGAGAGGAAACATCTGAAAAGGCATTCTTCTGATGTTACTAGTAGTTGTTTAATTTCTTACAAGCGGACGGATCGGATGGAGCACGTGCCATCGCTTCATGCATGGGTATGCTGAATCTAGCTAGCTAGGTTTGTTTATTAAGTTTGGATGCCTCGTACGGGCACTCCAAGTACAGAATTACAATCACGATGCAACTTATTACAATATAGGAGCAAATTTAACCCCATCGTGCAAGCACTGCAATCTCCCATGTGCATGCCATTTATGCACGTAGGGGTGGTCTATCATATCTTCCCCTTAGGCTAAATCCATCTGATGAAAAGTTTCATCATATCTATAGTGCTTCAAGTAGTTCAATTAATTTCAGACTAATTAAGTTTTAAGTTTAATAATTCGGGGAGCAAGCATCTAGCGCCTTTTGAGCTGGAAGGAGGGATTGTGTTTCGACTCATGGACCCAAAGCCTGAAGCTTCCTCCTTGCATTGCCGCAGTATACATGCATCGCTAGCTTTTGTTGGTACCCGACAGGAAGCTGCTGGCTGAAAAGATGAATGTTGTGACCTCGACCATTTCCTGCCCACCCCTTGCTGCATGTGTTCTTTACTCGTACAACTACGGGCCTCTTTGGGAGTGCTTCAGCTTCAGCTCCTTTCCTAAGGCGCGGCTCTGGCTGAGAAGCCCCTAAATTTCAGCTCTCTCTCTGAAGCTATTTGGTGGAGGAGGAGCCCAAAAAACTAGCTCCTCGTGGCTCCTTCCCCTCACTTATCTTTTTGACCTTCGGGTGGCACGAGCGGAGGTCCGTGGTGCAAGCAGGAGGCATGCATAGAGGCGGCTGCCGGTGCAAGCCCAATGTGGAGGCTTGAGGCTAAGGCAGTTTGCCAGCACGAGCCCAAGGCGGAGGTGGCGGACCTCGGCACAAGCTTGAGGTGCAAGCAGGCAAGAGCTCGAGGCGGTGGCAGCGACCGTTGGCGCGAGACTGAGGTGGAGGTGGAGGCCTGAGGCCGGGCGGCGAGCCAACGGGGGTGGTGGTGCGAGCGCATGAAAGTAACTAGACCCTAATTCTAGTTTTGGTAATTAATAAAAATATTTGTGGACTAACAATTTTTTGAGAAGAATGAAGAAATGAGTATAGGTTGGTTCAAAAGAATAGTAAGCAAGCATTAATGCTAGACTTAGATATTTTATAAAGAAGTGTGTATATGTGATCCAAGGACTCGGGGTCCCCAACGGACCCACTTCGTTCTAGAAGTATCCTGTCGGTGTCCTGGCCCAGCGGTCCGGATCCCAACTAGTAATGTTGTGTGTTTCCTCGTCCCAGATGTTGATGCAAGAGCCAACACAGTAACGCACGAGTTTATCCTGGTTCCGGCCGCGGGGCCGTACGTCGAGCAAAGGGGGTGTGCGAGGGCACTGTATTATCTTGCACCGGAGGTGCCTGTAGTAGGGGTACAGGCGAGGCGAGAGAGGGAGGGAAGCTCCCAAGTCTCTGCTAGAGGAGAAGTTGATTGAGGCGAGTGCCAATATCGGGTGCTGAGTGTTGTGTTCTATCGAGTGATCAGATTGCGTGACGATGATCGCGAACGTCCCCTTTAAAGGAAGCCCGCCTCCTCCTTTTATAGTCACAAGGAGGGACGGTGTACATGCGCAGGGGAACGTGGAAGTCGTCGTTTTCCCCCGAATCGCGGGGGTGCAGTGGTCGAGCACTGTGGAAAGTACACTGTGGGGCATGGCGTCGGGCATGGCAGTCGTCCTGGGTACCGTCCTTGGTCTTGCGGAGATCGCGCCGGCGTCCTACCTGCCCCAGCAGTCAGCGTGGTCGTCGCTGTAGGGTGTACAGTCCTCCAGATGTGGCGTGGTGGCGCTCCGTGGGCCCTGCAGGTCAGGGTCTTGCATATGTATGTGCGCCAGCGGTGATGGGGCGCGTGGCGGTCCCGGACCCCCCTGGACGGAGTGCTGGCGTGTGCACCAAGGAGGCCCGGGAGTCACATGGAGATCCCAGACCCCTCGAGGGAGGAGGTTCGGGCCTCCGGCTGCTAGTGCTGAGCGTCCCTCCTTGAGGGGCACGTGGCGACACCGGACCCCTTCCCGAGCAGGGGGCGGGTCCAGGGCCATACGTGTAGTGAGGTGGAGTCCGGACAGCCGGAGTTGGCAGAATAGTAACGGGAGCTGTGCCGAGCACGTCTCATCCCGCATCGTAGGTTCCATAGTACTGCCACAGCGTCTGGGATGGTGGAGCAGTGACCGGAGTTGGCGGATGGGACTCCGGTCGTAGCCACTGTGGGGAATGGCGGTCTGACGCCGTCTGTCCTGGGCGCTGTGGAGGAGTGGTTGGCATTTAATGCCTCCGTACAACGGGCGGGTGAGCGGAAGGGCCGTTTGTCCTTTACGTCGACGGGTGGCCTCGAGCGAGGCGGAGATGATTCGCCCTGCTCGAGGGTAGGTTCGCTACCCTCGAGCGAGGCGGAGATGTTTTGCCCGCTCCAGGGTAGGTTCGCTACCCTCGAGCGGGGCGGAGATGCGGGGCGCAGTCGAGGGTCTCGATCGGAGCCCTCGAGCGAGGCGGAGATCACCCCGCGGGTCCCAGAGGGGCGCGGATGGGCCGCGTGCTGGGCTTCTTTGAGTCCCTTTCTTTCTTCCAGATTGGGAATGAGGCCGTGGGCCTTCGTGGGCTCAGTTGCCTAATATGTGTTTGCGTTTTTAGGGTGGTCTTAGTACCCCGATTAGGGTATCCCTAATCGTGGTACCCGACATATCCGCTCAGCTAAGATAGCCCCCTGGCAGAACGTCTGCTCTTATGGGCCGCAATTCCACTTGGGCCTACAAAACTGACCGACCGGCCAGTCGGGAGGAACAGGACTTACATCCTCAGCCTAAGGGACGGCCGGGCAAGGAGCAAGTACCATGACCCCATTTGCGGACTTCGACTGAGCACCACCTTACACATGGCATCCTCCCCGACTGAGGGCGGGGGTCACGGATGGACTCAGCGCACTGACAAACCCATGGATGGGCGCGATGGATAAGGATGAATGCTCAAGTAAAACTGTCGTACAAGCCAAACCACTCCTCCCACGAGGGTAATAGTTCTTCCCATCATCTCAGCAAGGAACACTATTCTACCTACCTGTCCTCGCGAGTGGATGGAGCAGGAAGTCATCATTTCAACACCATCAACACGCTGCGGACACGCCATCACCAATTGGAGTGACAGGGCACAGCCCGAATGACTGCCACACCATACCCGCTCGGGTCAGCCACTCCAGCTGACGAAGCATGATGAACAGGGTTGACTGACCCATGACAAGGGATGAAGGTAGTGGCCGCTCGTACACTCCGACTGACGAGTTTGATGACCCCGACTGTTGGAGCAGGAAGGCCCGACTAGCGGAGCATTAAATCCTTTCCTCGCACGATCTCTTACTAGTTTCTCTGTAAGGGGACCCGCCCCCTATAGGCTATAAAAGGGAGGGCCCTCCACGTAGAAAGACATCCGAATAGACATTAGAAATCCGGTCCAAGACCAAGAACTCTCATCCATACTCGCTCATGAGCTTGTAACTCCCCAACTTTCTTGAGCACCTAAGCTTGAGTAATACAACAGAGCAACCCCTGACTGGATGTAGAGCATTCAAATCTGAACTATTATAAAAATCTCGAGTTATTGTGTGCTAGACCACCTCTGATCACGGTGCACATCACATGCTAACGAGTAGGATTAGCAGTCAGCCATTCCGGAACTGATAGTTTGGCGCCATCCGAGGGGAGGACATCGTGCACTCAACTATTGATATATGTGAATTCTAATGTTGCGTGTATTTCTGCAAACACATAATTGTTTACCCATTCAAGATGTACGAATCATGAACTATGAGGCTTACGTAGGTTATTCCACCCTTGGTTTGAGCTCTAAAATCTGAGCAACCCTTGATGACACATCTTAAAAGCTCCTCCATCAAGTACGATTTAAAAAGTCAAGGAGAATATACATTGGATGGAAAAGAATAGGCCAGAAAGATATATCTCAAGGGCGTTAGCAAATAAAAAAACAAAAAAACTGAGACTTCCCAGCTATGGTCCGTGCATGCTGCCTGAGAAACTTGCTCACTTCCATATAACATAAAAGGACTAGTTTAGGATACCAACAATTGAAAAAGATCACACGATTTAGCTTAAGTTGACAGTTCTCCAGTGCTATTTTGCTCAAACAATTGTAATGCATGCATGAGGGCTAACTTCGTTTGAGAAAATGGTAATCCTTGGTTGAAAAGGTATGTGCTGACATGAAGTGGCAGACTATCTAATCCAGAGGGGCAGACAATCCACGAGCTTTGTAAAATCTTGGACAGAAACTTGGTGTTTCTGGTTTGGAGCCGAAACATGAACCGCAGATGGTCCGGCCCTAATGGGCGGTCAGTCAGCCAGCTAACAGAATTTCAGATAGAAGTGAGCTTGGTTCTTGTGGGTGAAACATGAACTGCCGATGGTCTTCCTTGGTTGCGCAGATGATCCGCCGATCTTTTCCTATAACCAATCAGAACTCGAGTAGTTCTGTGTCTTTATAATTTTTGTGTTGCGGACAATTCGCTGTTTGTGAGGCTGACGGGATGCCATGTCTAAAATGGTTGACTCTGACCCATTTATTGCGCTTTCTAGCCATTGGGTTTGAATGACGGACTCCAATTTTTATGAGGCGGATAGTTCGCGATAACTCTATTTCGATGGGTTTTGCGGCCTTGTAAGTGCGAGAGCATCATAATGCATTGCATCAAGAGTTTGTGCTTCGCGGCACTAGGGAATCTTCAAGCAAGCGTCAATGTCTTGTTACTCTTGGATTTTATCCTTCATAATAGTATGGAAAGACAACAATACCCCTTATACATTCACACCCATACCCCATCCCTTAATATAGGGGACATTCACAGCCATTGTCCGCCAATTTGTTGTCCATTTGTTTAATGTCAAAATAAGAGTACAATTAGGGGTGGTAATGGGCAATGACCCTAATGCTCTCTTCACAATCCAACTTGGCCCTTCATATTTTAGTTCAAAATCGTATAAGATTATAGCCCCACTCTTTTAGGGTCAGATCCTTAGATTATCAAGAATAAAATTAAGACCCTTTACCACTACTAGGTAAAATCACAAAGTACTTGCACAATTAGAGGCAAATTCTCAAGGGTAAACTCGTCTCTTACCAGCTCATTTCACACCGTTAAGTGTTGTTCACAGAGTAGGGATAAACTCTCTCTTCGTTCTAAAAAAATAGGGGTAAAATCGCAATTCATGATCAAAACAGGTGTAAAAATGAGGCTTCAGCTCTACTAGAGGAGCCGAAGCCGGAGCCATGTTTGGAGAAGTCGCAACCTTTGCAAGCATGGTCTACATCGGCATTGATTCGCTCTATCGCTCTACATGGTAAGCATCCTATGCCTACCGTGCCGGCCGATATCGCGCCTATCGTGCCAGCCGGCAAGGTGGCATGCAGTGCCGGCACAGCACGGCTAAGCCTTCGTGCTTAGCCGGGCCGTGCCGGAGCCGAGCCGGGCTGTGCCGTGCCGTGCGGCACGTTTGACTATCTATAGCCATCATATATGGAGGCGACACACCATGAGCATATATTAGATATATGTATCGAGGCCCACATAACAATTTGTACAGTATTTTTAATATATTTATTTGTGTATTAGATTAAGTAACAAGCTAAGGTGGGCCGCCACATATATATGAGTTGCAGCCACAAGATGGATGCAGTGGCCTGTGGCGTGGCAAGTAAGTGCACAAGTTGCTTGGGTGAGAGATGGAGACGGCAGCAAAGAAGGCATGAGGAATCCTTGCTTGCAACTTTGCAGAAAGCATGCAGCACTGCGAGCAGAGAAGGGAGACGCTTGCTTGGCTTGGCTTGTTCCTTTTAGAATTGCAAAGGGAGCAAACTTATTAGCCATGGTCATTTGCATTTGCGCTCAAACTGATCGATGCTGCTGCTGTGTTGAAACTGAAAGCCACCTTTTTCTTTTTTTTTTCTTGAGACGAACTGAAAGCCAGTCTGCTTCCTCTTTTTCTTGCTGCTGCTAGGTGCTAGCTGATGTGTTGTGTGTTTTTTTTAGAGAAGGAAGGTGTGGTCGAGCTGCTAGCTAGGGGGGGATAGATGCTTAACTTGCGTGGTTAAAACCGAAAAGATCCCGCTTTTGAGAGAGGAAAGCAGCTTTGGAATGAGTAGCGGCCCAACAAGCCAAACAAGTCTGTGCACTGGACTGCACTGCACTGCGGTGGGAGTCAGCTTTTGTTTGGTCAGTTGCGGCATGCCATGGAATTCTCGATTCTTTCAGGTGCTGCTGCATGCATGTCCGATTGTCCTGACTGTAACTGTACTGTACTGAATACTGATCGACTGTTGTCCCCTTTTTTTTACAATGGTGGGGGGCAGCGTGTCAGTGACTCACCATTGCCCAGTTTCAGTTGTGGTGTGTGTGATAGATAGCTCGGGATTGGTGCCGGATCGGATGGATGGTCAGTCCAGTCATGAGACGGACGGCAGTCAAGTACGTGAATCCGCATCGGGAGGAGGCGAGCCCCCACCACCACCAGGCAAAGGCAACAGCAGCAGCTAGTGAGTGAGTCAGTCACAGGCACCTACTACTTACTCTGGCTGCGTGCGTGTCCATTGTCCAAGCAATGCAAATTATGCGCACGAGCTTGGCTTGGCTTGGCTGCAAATCCCTCGCAAGCAAACACCAAAAGGAAGCCAGGGGAAGCAACGAAAAGCCCACGCTACCATCCAATCCCCCACCCCATCTCCTTCTCTCTCTCATAGTCTCTCTCATTACCCCACCCCACACCCTCTCTCCCTCTCTTTTCCCCCATCTCTCTCAATCTCTCTCCCCCTTGGGCTCCGGCCGGCAGGGGAGGGGAGGAAGGAAGGCCGGCCGCGGCCGCCATTGCCTATTTGCCTCCAGATTGCCCACCCAACAGCCTGCAGCCCGCCGCCGCCGGTAGCCAGAGAGCATGATGCTGCGGCGCGTGGCCTCGTCGACGCCGGTGCCCGAGTGGCTGGAGGCGCTCCTCAGCACGCGCTTCTTCCTGGCCTGCGGCGCGCACCCGGCGTCCCCGCGCAACGAGTGCAACATGTTCTGCCTCGACTGCCGGGGGGCGCCGCCGCCGGCCTTCTGCTACTACTGCAGCGCGCACCGACACGCATCCCACAGGGTCATCCAGGTTTGCCCGCTGCTTGTTTCTTTGTTTCAATCTTGTTCTCCTTCTTCGTCTCTGCAATGCAAATGCGAATGCAATTGCAATTGCAATGTGGCTGCGCGCAGATACGGCGCTCCTCCTACCACGACGTCGTCCGCGTCTCCGAGGTGGAGGACGTCCTCGACATCACCGGCGTCCAGACCTACGTCATCAACAGCGCCAGGGTGCTCTTCCTCAACGAGCGCCCCCAGCCGCGCGGCGCCGGCGCCGCCGCCGGCAAGGCAGCCGCCTCCCCCTACAACTGCGAGATCTGCGGCCGCGCGCTGCTCGACCCCTTCCGCTTCTGCTCCCTCGGATGCAAGGTGCCTGCTTTATTTCCTCTTCTTCTTGATTTGCTCTCCGTCTTCACTTCATCAGTTGTGCTCTTCTTCTTGATTGCTCCGCCCGCCCACCCACCCACCTGCATTAGTCATTCCCCAATGCCGGCCGGCCGGCCGGCCAAGAACACCAAAAAATTGCGCCTTTAATGATATGATGATGATAATCTCCCTCTCTCTCTCCCCTCCATGAGGGATTCTGATTCTTGAAACCAAGAAAAGAGAAGGCCCGCCATGGAGGAATGACAATGCCAGCGCCAGGGCCTGGCCATTGAATTGAATCGGAGCGCCCGTCCGTTGGGTTTCGGTTCCGTTCTGTTCCGTTCGGTCACGTTTAATTCGCCGCCCCTGCCTTAATGCCTTAATTCGTGCAGTTGGTGGACACCAAGCGGAGCAACGGCCACGCGGCGGCGCCCACCGACGGCGGCGCGGACAATAAGGAGGCGGAGGAGGTCGGCGGGAGCAAGAACGCCGCGGCGCGGCCGCAGGGCCGCCGGCGGAAGGGGATCCCCCACCGCGCGCCCTTCTGGTCCTGACCCACCTCACCGGCAACACCAATCGCCCGATCGATCGATCTCCATGGCGTCGTCCGGAACAGAAGAGGAATGAAGAATCAGTAGCAATCCAGTGCAATGCAAGCACATACATCAAGGAAGGCAATGCCAGCAAAATGGGACTGGCCGGCTTCGTTCATTCCGTCGTACTTACTTACTTACTTTGAAAAAAAAAGAGAGAAAGAGAGAAGATTCTGCCCGCCCAACTAGAAAAAAAAACAAAGAAAGAAATAGATAGATAGAAAAGCAAGCAAGGTGAGCTGAGCTCGGCAGCCCCAACCCAACTACCGGAAGGAGAGGGAGATGAGGAAGGATGGCTGGCCGGGGCCGCGCGCGCGCTGGACTCCAGTAAGCAACATGTCTGTCCCCATCTCCCTCTTGTTTCTCTCTCTGTCTCTCTCTCTCGCCAGTCGCCATGCCTTGTGCCATACCACCATTTGGCACGGTAGATGTACATGACATGCCCCCGATCATCATCTCCTAGCTAGTCATAGCCATATTAAACCTGAATTAGCAGGAAATTAAATGGATTCTTTTACAGTACATTGGTTGGGATATACTTGGTGATGAGCAGTATTATATTGATCTTTCTTTTTCGACATTGGTGCCTGGCCGGATCACTACACACACTACGGGAAATCGCTAGTTTGCCGTGTGCCTAGGTCTTTGCCGTGTGCTTTTTGTCGGGCACACGGCAAAGAGATACTTTGCTGTATGCCACGACGAAAACGCACGGCAAAAAAAAGCACACGGCAAAATCCATATTTTGCCATGTGCTGGCACACGGCAAAGACTTTGCCGTGTGCATTTTTTTTGCACACGGCAAACTCAATAGTTTGCCGTGTGTTATTTTTGGCACACGGCAAAGTCATAATTTTTTTTTCACTTCTCACCTCGAAACTTTTTCTACCCTCTACATACAACATTTAGTACTCCATGTTAAAATTTCGTATATTTTTAAATTATTTTACTATATTTAACTAATTTATTGCATTTCAAGTAATTTTTTAATCAAGTCAAATTTGAACCGCAAATGACTCAAATAATAGAATAAAAGTAGCGAAAAAATTATATTCATGTTATTTAGTCTAATTTGAGGCCTTACACATGAAATAAAAAGAAAATTTTAACATCTTGTCCAGAAAACGCGCCCACGAATGTGTGTCCAAATGATTTTAAAATTCTAAAAATAGCAAATGAAGTCTGAAAATCATGAGATTTGTTTTGATGTGATGGTATCACACGTGGATGCTGGATGCTGTGATAAAAAGTTGAGAAGATTACGCACACTTTATCATGATGATGTTTACAAAATTGAAACATCTCATAAGAAGTATATGTGTGATTATATATGAGAGAGTTAGTGAATGTATTATTTGAATACAAACTTTTTCATATGATCTCATATATAAAAAAGGTTTATACCAAAGTCGTACAGCTCGATGAAATCTAAAATTTTGTAGTTGTCAACTTTTATATTTGAGAATGTTTAATATTTTAAAATATTATTATAAGTTATCTAATTTGAAATCATAAATTTTAAAATATTCAAATGACCTCGGACGTAAATAAGTTATATATGAAAGTTATAAAACTCAACAACATATAAATCTTTGTAATTGAAAACTTTTTTATTTGAGATTGTTTAGTACTTCAAAAGTACATTATAAGTAATCTGGTTTCAAATTTGAAAATTTTAAAAATTTCAAATGGTTTTGGATGTAATTAAGTTCTATACCAAAGTTGTAGAGCTCGTTGAGATCTGAAACTTTGTAGTTGAACATTTTTTTATTTGAGCTCATTTGTCAATCCAAAATACACTATAAGATCATAAAAAAAACACAACTCGCCACGTCAGCAATCCAGTTCTTTGAAACGAAGACTTCCTATTGGCTAAAACACTTCCCACGGATCCATCCCCACCAGCGGCCTTCTTCTTCCCTCTCTCGCGCGCCTCTCTCCTTCTTCCCTGCAGCGGCGGCCGGTGCGCCCCCGGCATGCCCGCGCGGGCGGCCTTGGGTGGCGGCGGCGCGGCCTCGCGTGGCGGCCCAGGCGGCCTCGGGCGGCGGCGGCGCGGCCTCCCTCGGCAGCCCCGGCGGCCTCGAGCGGCGGCGGCCGGCGGGGGCGCGGCCCCGGGCGACGGCGGCACGGTCCCGGGCAGCGGCCCGGCCACGGGTAGCGGCGGCCGGCGGCAGCGTGGCCCCGGGCGGCAGCGCGGCCTCGAGCGACGGCCCGACCACGGGCGGCGGCGGCGCGGCACCGGGCGACGGCCCGGCCACGGTCAGCGGCGGCCGGCGGGATCCTGCGGGCGCCGCCCCCTCCCCTCCTCTCCTGGCTATCCGGTGTGGTGGTGGTGACGGTAGCCGGCGGCGTGGTGGTGGTGGTGACGGCGGCTGGTGGCGTGGTGGTGGTGGCCGGTATGGTGGCGGCAGCGGCTGTCACTATTTTTTTTCTTTTCTAAAAGATATTTTGTCGTGTGCCACGTCTATAGGCACACAGCAAAGGCGGCCGCAACGTCACTTCCCTGGTTTTCTGTTTTTTTTTTGCCGTGGGTCAGCTTTGGCACACGGCAAAGGCTTTGCCGTGTGCCCGATAAATGGCACACGGCAAACGACGCCTTTGCCGACGTCTGAATGCCGTGTGCTCTTTGCCGTGTGCGGCACACGGCAAAGCCTTTGCCGTGTGCATATAGGGCTTTGCCGTGTGCTTTGGCACACGGCAAAGCAGCAGTCTCCCGTAGTGACATTACGTACTAATATTTGGTTAGTTTGTCATCACGCATTGCATTATTATTACTGCTGATGGAGTACTTGTATTCCTGAAGCAAGCAAGCACATTGGGGAGCGAGGTTAATTGGGAATTGAAAAAAATGAGAGGGCCAGATATGCAGATAGGCCACGGCCAGGAGTGTAGGAAGGAAGGGATAGCCAAGTAAGACGAAGGATTGTCTTTTTGGTTGTCTGGTGCCTGCCTGGCCGTCCCAGCAGCCCATGATCTACTCGATCCTATACATTCATTCATGCTACGGAAGGAAGGTGCATGGTTAGTTTCAGATTCCTATCCTAGCTAGCTAATATATAATGCATGACGACTGATGGAGCTAGCATCATATATTTATATATATGATGTTTGTTGCAGAGCTTCTTATTAGATAATAATCTTGTTTATGCAGCTAACTCAATATAATTACGCTGCTGCCTGTCGCTGTTGCCCAACCCAACCTTTTCTGTCGTCTGTTTCTCTTCTCTTCTCTCGCATTTTGGAGGGAATGTGACGTGCCTGCTTTCTGGATGGGATGGAATCGATGCAACAGCCAGCCCGGCCGGGGATATAATTTAATTTATAGGACCCGGCCAGAAGCAATGCAATATATACTATATTATTATGTGCCTGCATTATTGATACGTTTGTTGGCATGTTTAGAGCTGCGCGCTTATTACATATCGGTATACTAATCCGAGTGCCTGTCTGTTTTCTGAAGATGCAATTGTATAAATGCAGTCAGAATCAGGTTTTGGGTAGTCAGATAGTAGCTAGCAGAGCTAGCTAGCTCTCATATACTCTATCATAACCATAACAGCCGCAGGCTGGCCGGCCAGCCAGCCAGAGTTAGTTCGTTGCTTACTACTGGTATGGTAGAGGGCCTGTATATAATTAAACTGGCATATCATCTCATCACATCATATATATTTGCCCTTCTTGCCACTATATAGATAAATGCTAATGAGGTACTAGCTAGTAGGTTGTTGACCATGCATAATTAATATATAATGTGCTCTTAATTTGCAACCTTATTATCTTGCTGTTAATAATATATATGTGAGAAATATGGAGATATGTAGCCATGAATGATAACTCCTATGGTTCCTATAGTTGTTTGTGTTTGATGATGATGAAGAGGCTAGGGGCATGTCATCAGATATATATACGAGCAACCACCGGTGACCGGCCAAAGCCAAACCCGTCACATGCATGCAGTGCAGGCAGCATTTTTTTTGAAAGATCCAGAACCTTGCGGTTCAGCGTATATTAATAAGAAGAAGAGAATTGACTCTATTTATAGGTAAACCGGGCCAAAAAATCGCATAAACGTAACTACAAAATCTAACACTACAACACCGGCCGGTTGGATTGGGACGTCAACCGAAAATCACTCAACACTGGCTGGTTGGATTGGGACCTCGACCCGAGCCACCACTACCTACACTCCGCCCGATCGGATTGGGACATCAACACCGGCCAGTGCAGGCAGCATTGAGCTGGCTAGCTTATTAGCTACTATACACACTAGTTGTTGTTGCCTTCTCTTCATTTCTCTTTAGTACTTGGTTAGGTTGGGTCCATTTATTCCATTCCCTCGCTGGCTCTAACCCAACCAACGCACGCCCAACTGGTGATGTTCAAACAAATTTTCATTTTCATTTTCACAAAAAGTTGAATTTGCGGCCCGCCGTACGTCGTATCTCACAATAATTTCAAAAATGGTTCGATTATATTAATAATAATTCAAGTAATATAGTTAAAGAGATGGAGGAGCTTGGAGGTCTTGGATCATGCATGTGCGAATTGTTTGTCATCTATGTCGCTTTGCTACATAGTGCATGCTTGGGTTGGGCTGGGTCCCACAATAATGCTCGGCACGCATCACGAAATTCACCAGCACATATCATTCATGTGATTCCTCCTTCCTTCAGCTTTCTTTCTTTTCTGGTCGCGCGCCTAATTATTTATGGGCCGCCGGTGGTCCAACTGCCAGTTTCTTCTTGGCCCATGGGCTCATGATAGAGAAAGCAGCAATATACAGACAAACAGCAGAATTGGAATGGGCCCACCGAACTTGTAGCCCGCAACGAGAGAATTAACTACGGATAAGATTGTCATTTAATTCACTTTGTTTCTTTCCCTATCTTGAAATGTAAGGCATTAATTGGAGGGCTTAAATAATTTATACCCAAATATAAGGCATCCTAGAGTCCTTTGGATAAAAAGATATGCTAATTTTTTTTGTTTTGGTGCTAATTTAAAAAAAAAATCAATTTTGGTGGGCCAGGAGAGTAAAAAAAGTATGCTAATCTCTTTTGTTTTTGTACGGGCACTGAAAATTAAGCAATTGAATTGATTAAATAAACAATGCACAGATAAGGGATACATGCATCTTTTTTCTAACTTCATAATCTGTCTGCAAAAATCTAAGATATCCTGCATTCAAGATGGAGGGAGTACTTCTAAAATGACATCGTCGGTCTAGAATCACTTCCCTATAAAAATATCATTTCCTGGAGCTCCTCTTGCAATCAACCTATAACGTGCTGCTCTGCCAAACAAGCCCTCAAACACTCCAACAACATGCATGTCCAAAATAATCCTTTGTTTTTAGATTCCCAAATTTAACTGAATAGCCCATTTTTATTTCTTGCTTCCCAAATTTAACTACGTAACCTTTATTTCTTTGTAAAAAACACATAACGGTGGGCCTTGTGCCATACTAAATGAGTAAATGTTAATCACTGGCCTCATTGGTACGCCTGATAATAACAAGAGAAGCCGCCTCCTATTTACGCATGTTATATATGGGTAGGCCTGCTAATGGGTTGGGTTGAAATGGGTTTTATGGGGTGGGTTTTGAAATAGAGTGTGTTTGGATGATTTAAAATGTGTTGTATTAGTTAATGGGGTGGGTCGGGACGGGTTCTATATAAATGCGGGTTGGGGCGGGTTGGGGTGGGTTGAAATGGATACTTTTTACAAAATAGTATAACTATATATAAATGTGGGTCCCACGTGAGAGCTGGACTCTGAAATTAAAACCACGTGTTTATATCAGAAAATTTTATCGAAATTGACTGAATTTTGTTGGAGATGACTCAGTACGACTGGCAGCTATTTTGTGTAAAGCAGTGTGGCTAGAACTACCTGTGGGCCCCACATGAAGAGCCGGACCCTGCAATTAAAACCTCGCGTTCACACTATAAAATTTTATCGAAATTGACTGAAATTTGTTGGAGATGACTTAGTACGACTGGCAGCTACTCTGTGCAAAGCAGCGTGGCTAGAACTACACGTGGGCTCCACATCAAGAGCCGGACCCTAGAATTAAAACCTCGCGTTCATACTATAAAATTTTATCGAAATTGACTGAAATTTATTGGAGATGACTCAGTACGACTGGCAGCTACTCTGTGCAAAGCAGCGTGGCTAGAACTACACGTGGGCTCTACATCAAGAGCCGGACCCTAGAATTAAAATCTCGCGTTCACACTATAAAATTTTATCGAAATTGACTGAAATTTGTTGGAGATAACTCAGTACGACTGGCAGCTAATCTGTGCAAAATAGCGTGGCTATAACTATACGTGGGCTCCACATCAAGAGCCGGACCCTGGAATTAAAACCTCGCGTTCACACTATAAAATTTTATCGAAATTGACTGAAATTTTTAGAGATGAGTCAATATGACTGACAGATACTCTGTACAAAATAGTGTGGCTAGACATATATGTGGTCCCCACATTAAGTGTAGAACCACTAAATTCCTCTGCATATTAGAACTCATGGGTTTTTATGGGTTACCCGCTTATAATGGGGCGGGTTGGTTAGAGTTGAGAAATTAACTAATTGGGTTGGGTATCTAAATATGTTAATTTTGGGTGGGGTTGAGTATGGTGCGGGTTCCAACCCATTAGCAGGGCTATATATGGGGCGTTGCTCGGGGTCACGCATGAGGTGTTGTAGCAGCAGCCTCCCCCTAGAATTCCGTGTTTTGGACTAAAACCGGTCCACATATTTGATCTCGCCGAATTTTATGATAGAACAATTTATTTTTTGTTCGGAACATTTTTTCAATTGTTCTAGTAACAAAGAAATTAAAGATTGTTCTGTAACAAAAAAGATTATTCCGCAATAATAAAAATTTGTTCCACCTTATGTGATAGTTTGACTGCCGGTCTACATTTGCCCATATATGGGCTCTTACATGTCCACGAAAACAAAAGAATAATAATATAGTTTTAATTTTGACATGCATCCATGCTGACGACTGGACATGGTATAGAGTTGACTTGCTCCGATTGTCAACTACCCTACCTTTGCTTATGTTGGTACATTGCATCTCCAGCAGCTAGCTTAACAATAATAGTATTTATTTATTATTATTGGAACGTTCATGAACTTGATGAGATGCTATCAAACATCATGTACGTCATGATGCATAGTGTATGGCTGGTTTGTATATATGTGTTGTCGATCGACGGCATATATATGACTGCATCTATCCTACTATATATATATATATATATATATATATATATATATATATATATATATATATTAACCATCTACAGTATATATCTATATATGCACAGGTTCATAAGTTTGTCAACCTGTCTGAGAGAGCGAGCTAGCTAGGTATGATATATAGATGCATGCATGTATCGTCGTCACATACAACATTACACCAGCAAGAACTACCCGGCGCAGCGGTAGTCAAATGCATGCGTGCTATATATATCAATAATATCATGTATATATATGTATGATGGTTTCGTGTGTATATATATATATATATATATATCGTTGACGTCAACGGATAAATTAGTCTGTGTTGTTTATTATCGGCGGGGTTTGGAGATATATGGAGTTGTCTAATGCAGCTGACCTGGCACTCATGCCTTCAATTTTTTATTTAATTTGTTCATCATTATTAATTACTAACGCGCGCGTCAATCTCTCCATTGCTAGCCCTTGACTCTGCTTATAGGAGTATTATTGTATTATAAAACGGTACGGTGTCCATTCTTCTTCTTTTTTTGGTCTGGAAGGCAAAAGTCGTACTAGCTTTTCAGCGTTTCTTCGTGTGTGCGACAAATTTAAATGTAGTATAGTTTTGTTCTTTGGCCCACGCTGGTTACTTAATTTAATTTGCTAGAAACCGAAGGCCTTGTGTTGAACTCCTAGTAGCTTTGACTAGCTCAAGATGGTGATTGTGATATAAAGTATGATGTCATCTCTCGTCTTGGCTTCAATTTTTTTTTAAAAAAAATCAACGGGCCGGGTAGGAGAGGTGCTTGATATATTAAAAAGAAAAAGAGAGGTCACACGAGCGAATAAACATGATGTCTCGCATGTATACTTCATGTTGGTACACTACCATCAAAGTAACTAATGATGAGACGTTCTCAGGGGCTGCCTGCTTGTGGCCAATTAATCATTAGCTAGGGTTCCTCCGAAAAAATATTCATATTACTCATTGAAAGGATTGAGGTCCAAGAAAAGGGGTTGAATTGAAATTTTTTCAATTTCTAGCGAGTCCTTGACCTAACACTAGTATTGCCCAATCTACAATGATGAAACCTATCAGCTAGAGCACACTAGCATTATAAACCTATGTTGGTAAACACACTAACATGCTCATTTTTTCTAGAGAAGATCACACTAACAATCAACCTAGTCACACTAACAAGTAATCAACCTAGTCAAAAGGACATACTAGCAAGTGAAAGATCTAGTCAAGGAGCAAGCAAGGTAGAGCAACACCTAGCACAAGTAATATGAAATGCTAGAAATGTAAATGCGAGGGATACGAGACAACCGGATTTTTTCCCGTGGTACCGAGGAGTTGACGCTTTCACCTAGTCCACGTTGGAGCACCCACTAAGGGTATAGCTCCCTTGCCCCCACAAAGAAGGAAGTCTCCACTAAGAATACTCTTTTTCCATCTCCGGAACGGCGAGCTTCACACCGTGTACAATCTTCACTCTTGGGGCTCCCACAAACTCCAAGAGCTCACCAAGAACCTCCCGATCACCAAGACCGTCTTAGTACCGTCAAACACCAAGAGTAACAAGCTCTCAAGACTTCACTTGACTCTCACTGAAATGGCCCTAAGCTCAAGCACACTTACTACTCATGAAGTGGTTGTTTTCTTCAAGTTTGGATCAAATTCAAGCTCAAGATCTTCATCTCATGGCTCAAAGCACTCTCTTCTCTTCTCTAGGGTGGCCTCAGATATTCAATGCGTCAAAGGCATCATAAATGAGCCAAGGGATTGACTTATATAGAGTGGAGAAGCCCCCATATCCGTTACAAGTCCACTGCACAAAAGTCGTGACCATAGGTTAAACTGATGGGTAGGCATCGGTTAAACCAGTCTCTCTGTGCCCAAATAGTAGCCATTGGAATCTGACACAGTGTGTGGCTTGCGTCATTGCACCGATGCATTCTCTGATGGGGCATCGGTTAAACCGGTGCTGAAGGATGTTTTGGATTGATCAAAACATCTCTCTGGTCAATAATACAGTGCTTGCACCAATGCTTTTCTTGATACCATCGGTTAAACTGGTGTTGAAGCTGATTTTTGATCCTCAAAACATGCTCTCTGAGTAATGGTTTATGTGGTGAATAGACCAATGCATGTTCTTTAGGCATCGGTTCAACCGGTGCAGCAGAGATTTTTTCACATGATTCTATCTGCATGGTAGAATTAGGCCGAGGCCTAGCCATCGGTTCATCCGATGCCCTTCGGTTGCACCGACGCCTGGGCGTCGGTTTAACCGGTGCTGCTAATTTTGTTGTTTTCTGCTGAATTGATTTGGAGTTGATTCCTTCTTCGAGTTTTTGATCCTTCAAGTGTTTTCTTGAATTCTTTGAGCTGTCATGAGCTGAGTTTGAGCAAGTGTGCGAGATTTCTAGAGCCAACTCGATTTGAATCAAGCTACTAACTCAAGAACCCCTCTTAATAGTATGGTCAAGAACTAAAATTTGTAAAACCTTAACTAAATCAAGTGTCCTTCATCTCCTTGTGACACTCGGCAACAGAAAGGTCCTTAAACTTTAAAACGAGTCTTTGGCACGCATGATTTGTTTGAACTGAGGGGTCTCCTTTCACATTTCATATGAGACATAAAAGGTAATTGATTTTTTCTTCAAAACACACGTTAGTCGCATACGGTTGTCACTAATCACCGAAACTTACCTTATGCACCTATGGGCCTAGATGCGCTTCACTCATTGGTCAGTTAATCTCCATATGCTTTATATTTCATCTAGAGTTCTCAAAAAGGTCAAATTACATTTGAAAATAAAGGTCAATATATAGAAGGAGATTTAATTCGCCCATTTTAGACATTCAAAATGCATGTGTACGTATATATATGTCGGGAATAAACGCAAGCATACATACATGCATGCATGTATCGCATCGATCTGGTAGGATTTGGATCGATGCACATATACTAGTTTTGCTAGCTTCATCCAATATAATAATCCATTATATTCCCTCTCAATAATACACATGCATGCAACGTAACCGATCGACCGCTGGGATTGAAGAGCGGTCAATGCTTGCCGATCGATCGATGATGAACCAAGTATATATTAGCTAGCTACTAATTTTATTTGAGCTAGCTGCTATTAATTAACTATATATGGGCCGGGCATGCATGGTATGGTAGCAGCTAGTTAGAAGGACGAAGAATTGAAGCAGCAGCGCAATGGTCATGGTCATGGTCATGGTCATGGAGGAGCATCCTTGACTGGAGGAAGGTCTTGTCCTTGCCGTCGGCGGAAGCCAGGTAGGCCAGGAAGGTGGCGAAGTCCGTGTCCATGTACCGCCGCGGCTTGCCGGCCGCCTCGTCCACCAGCTCCGGCGCCGGCCCCACCACCCTCTCCGCCGGCAGGCTGTGGAACGACGCCACCGACATGCGCGGCCGCGTCGAGTTCACCCGCACACGGTGAAGGACGCTCTTGTACGCGCCGTTGCTCAAGATCTGCAATAGTAGTACATGCATTTTAATTAGTATTTCATTCATCGCTAGCTACCTACCTTAGCTAATGTAGCAATTAATTCGCTCTTTTCGGCTGGCTGTGGCTGGTAGCTGGTGGTGCTGATTTGTTGTAAAGAAAAAATATTGCTGGCTGGCTGGCTGACTGGTTGTTGGTGGCTGATGCTGATTTAGTGTGAAGCCAGCTGAACAAAGCGATGCTGTAAATTAATTAAAGTAGCTAGCTAGGGCCAGCTCATCACTGTGCATGGTTTGACTTGCAATTCTGGCCTCATCAATCACTAACTAAACTACATATAGTAGTACAAGGTCTTAAATCGTAATTACTCCGCTATTAGCTACCTAGCTTGCGACATGATGCACGGTCTACACACAACTTTTTTTTGCATTTGACTAGTTCGTGATGGATTTGACGGTCGTCTTTCTCTGTTCTACTAGTATATACTATGTGTACGTGTCCATTTATATTGCGAGGCTCAAAAGTCAAAGCTGCTAAATTGAATTAAACGAAGCCAGCCAGCTTGTTGCCACCGATCACGTACACATGAGACTACATCAACGAGGCTAAAAATGCAAGAAGGTATATTCTTTATTCAAAATGCATTCACCCTGCGTAGTCAATTGCAACTGGGAGAACAAACACCAATTATTCCAACTATACGGAATTGATTGTAACTGGGCACGAATCAGTTGCAACTGGACACATAGCTAGTGCAGTCGATCCATCAAATCTCGATCGTAAACTGTTCGTAATAAATAGTATATTATTAGTGCGCATGCATAGTGTTTAATTTGTACTAGTAGTGCCAGCTAGCAGGGTATAGTACCGTACGTACCTCTAGGTGGTCGCCGACGTTGACGACGAAGGCGCCCGGGATTGGGTCGACGGTGAGCCAGCGTCCGGCGTGCATGACCTGGAGGCCCTCCACGTGGTCCTGCAGGACCAAGGTGAAGAGGCCGTAGTCCGAGTGCGCCGGCATCCCCAGCGTGAGCTCCGGCTGCGGGCACGCCGGGTAGCAGTTGACCGTCATCATGTGCGACGACGCCGCCGCCAGCTCCCCCAGCACGCCGGCAGCAGCAGCCATGCCCAGCAGGGCCTGCAGCGCCGCCTCCATGAGCTCCATGAACAGGCCGTGGCTCGCCGCCGCGTACCTGGACGCCACGTCCCTCAGGTCCGTGGGCTCCCGGGGCCACGACGCTACGACGTCGCGCAGCGGGTGGCACGCGAGCTTGAGGAAGTCGCGCCAGCAGAGCACGGCGTCCTTGGCCTGGTTGAAGCTGGTGCCGTAGCGCACGGCGGCGCGCACGTCCGGCGACATGTAGCGCGCCCGCTCCGGCAGCGGCAGCTCGAAGAAGCGCCGCGCCACGTCCAGCATCCCGGCGATCACGTCGCCGTCCACCCCGTGGTTCACCACCTGGAAGAATCCGTAGCCTCGGCAGGCGGCGTCGAGCGTCTGGAGCACGGCGGCGCGCTGGGAGGGGTCGCGGAGGCGGGCGAGGTCGACGACGGGGAGCTTGACCTTGACGACGCTGGTGGTGGTGGTGGCCAGGCCATCATGGCCAGCACCAGCATCGGGGCGGTCGGGTGCGGGCAGGACGTACCTGTCGGGCAGCCTGGTAATGCCGCTGTCGGAGAGGTGCCGCACGCCTTTCATCAGCAGGATACTACTGTACGATTCCTGCTGCTGCTCGGCCTTGGCTTCTTCTTCCACTTCCATGGTGGCTTGCTGCAGCTGGGCGCTGGTGGCCAAGTCAACGACCGCCGCCATTGGCGCCGCAACCAAGCTCATATATACTACTAGTAGCTAGCTGCTAGTAAGTAACCTAGCTGTGCTTGAAGAGAACAAGTGTTGATCAGGTAACAGCGAGGTAATTGAGCTAGCTAGAGATGGATTGGTGCAAATGGCCTGGTGAGATGGAGCTGCTATTTATAGGAGGGACGGATCAGACAAGCTACATGAAGGCGACCGCTCTGAACGAAACCGGACATGGTTTCGCTTCAACTCTCCAACGAGCGGTTTTGCAGGCTGCAATGCAGGTTGACTAGTCAAATCCATCATTGCCTGCAGTGCATGCGACCTAGTATAGCATCAATGCAAAACAGAGGCTAGCTACCTGCCACGTCAGACGACTGGGTGTTGGGTGACACGTGGACGTGCGTGCGTGCGCCTTGACCTTGCCTCTCTTGCCAATTCTCCACAGGTGCAATGTATATGGACTATATACTAGATAAAATAATTATTATTTTATTTCTATTACCAGCAGATCAGATATAAGGTGCTGACTCAATTATATTGGATATATATATATATATATATTGTGTCACAAGTACATAATATAGAGAGCGCACAATAATGAGGAGTTTGTATTCTAAGTCAAACGAGATTTCATTCTCGTGATGCGAGTGACTCAACATATGTGTATGCTATCCAATTGCTAACTTTTGTTGCACTATATATCATTAACAAAAAAGATTTTTTTTATGTGTGCGAGAGTTCGGGGTCATTAACGAGGCTAGAGGAACATCAGGTACGGAAATTTAATACGTACAATTCTTCGGTATATCAATCATCTGAATAGTGGGTTGACACATGGGCAAATATTCATGTATGTGATGACGTTTCCTTATTTTCTTCTCATCAGGTTGGGGAGACTTCCTCCTTATTGATGGGGAGGATTGTATGTGCGTGTTCATTCTTGGTGCTAGTACGGTTGATCTGAAGCTTACTTCGGGAAAGACCCTGCGACTGAGGAACGTGCAGTATGTCCCCACCAATCAAGAAAAACTTAGTCGGCAGCTCTCTACTGAGTAGAGATGGTTTTCACTAGTTTCTAAATCCAACAAATGTGTACTTTTTAAGTATGGAAACTTTGTTGGTAAAGACTATGGTAGCAGAGGCTTGTTCCGCTTTTCTTTGTCAGTAAATTCTGTGAACCATGTAACAAATACATATGATGAGTCCTCTGTTTGGCATTCACAACTTTGTCATATTAATTTTGGTTGTATGGCAAGACTAGCAAATTTGAGTTTAATTCCGAAGCTCACTTTAGTAAAAAAAATCTAAGTACCATGTATGTGCTGAAGTTCACTTTAGTCGTTATATGGCCTAAAGCAAGGACGTAAACAATGGCATGAGAAGTTTAACAGAGCTCTAACATAAGCAGGTTTTATTGTAAATGAAACTAACAAGTATGTGTACTATTGTTATGGTGGGGGCGAAGGAGTGATCTTGTGCTTATATGTGGATGACATACTAATTTTTGGGACAAGTCTTAATGTGATTAAGAAAGTCAAAGAGTTTTTGTTTCAAAGTTTTGAGATGAAAGATTTGGAAGAAGCCGATGTTATCCTTAACATAAAGCTGGTAAGAGAAAGTAATGGTAGGGTGACTCTTTCACAGTCCCACTATGTGGAGAAGATTTTAAGTCGCTTTGGGTACAGTGACTGTAAATCTGTCTCAACACCTTATGATGCTAGCATAACTCAATCTGAAGAAAAACAAAAGGATAATGAGAAATCAGCTGAGATACTCGCAGATTATTGATTCATTGATGTATCTTGCTAGTGCTATGAGGCCTGACATCTTGTTTGCTGAAATCAAACTGAATCGGTTTGTTTCAAACCCGGGAGATGATCACTGGAATGCTCTAAAAGAGAAATACGCTATCTAAAGGCCATAATGGACTATGAGATTCACTGCATCGAGTACCCAAAAGTACTCGAGGGGTACAGTGATTCAAATTGGATTTCTAATGTGTATGAGATTAAGACCACAAGTGGATATGTGTTCACTCTTGGAGATGGTGTTGTTTCCTGGAAGTCTTGCAAGCAGACTATCTTAACCAGGTCAACTATGGAAGCAGAGCTCACTACGTTAGACACCGCTATTGTTGAGGCTGAGTGGCTTCACGAACTCCTAATGGATTTATGAAAAACCAATACCGGGTATCCTAATGAACTGTGATAATCAAACTATGATTGTCAAGGTGAACAATTCTAAGGACAACATGCAGTCTTCAAGGCATGTGAAGAGGCGGTTAAAGTCTGTCAGAAAATTAAGAAACTCCGGAGTGATAGTTTTGGATTATGTTCAAATGGCTAACAATCTGGCAGATCAATTCACAAAGTGTTTTTCACGTAAAGTGATAGACAATGCATCCAAGGAATTGGGCTTGAGACTCATGCGAGTTACTCAGTAGAGGTAATAAGTCCTATGTGATCGGAGATCCCGTGAATTAGGATGGTGAAACAAGCTATTGATTGACTAAGAGAAGAGAACCTTTGAACAAGACTCGTTCTAGCGGAGGTGAATTTCTCTTCTAATCTATATGGTAGGTTGGTGAAAACCTTAATGTGATCCAAGTGGCTTAGTGGAGCCAAGATGTTGGCCTACATAACATCTCAAAGGATTGCGGCTATATGAGCTCAACTACTAGTCACAGTCTATGAGATTAGGTGATCTCTAGATGCTCGTGAAGAGGCTTGGAATATGACTTATAATTAAGCTCCAAACGGTGGGGATGTTTTCATAGCCTAGTATTAGTAAAGGGCTCTGGCCAAGCTTGTTTGCACAAAACTAACAATCGAAAGTACAGTTCATTGATTAGTTGTGAATAAATGTAACCTTAGTTCTAGATGGATGTTCAACTTAACAGTCTCCATCGAAGTACTGGTATATCAAATATTACGGTGGATTTGAGAGCATATCTCGTGTGTCTTGAAATTCTTGGTGGGGATTTTTGGAGTATTTGGACTAGGCCCAACCGTTAATGCTGGGGAGTTAAAAGGTAATTAATACCATGTGAGTAATTGACAAAAATAATGGATGTAATTAGTGATTAAAATAGAGAATTAAATGACTGGTTAATGGCATGGCCACTATTATGTCCAGGGTCATCTCCTTCTCCTCTTTGATCACCTATATAAGGAGATAGCCTCCTTTCACTTGTTGACCTCAACACTCGACGGTATTCCTCTGTTTTCCTATTGTTATCATCATTCTCGTCGCTAGAGCTGCGCACACAACTCTGGTGAGAGCAAGCTTCCGGGACCCAGCACGCTAAAGGTCCTATACGGGATAGAGGGCAATTATATTTTTAGGGAGCATCTTCACGTGACTACTCGATTGCTCCCTGATCGATTACCTACCCCCCTTCAAGTTATGCGATTACTTCCTCAACGTATGACTACTACAACTGCTCGGTGCGACTACTTCCTAGAGCTGTGCGACTACTTCCTCAACATGTCGCTTCGATCAACTACTTCCTGACGGCCATCTGCACAGCATCAACTTAGTTCAGCTACATCGAATAGCCCTAACCGGCACAATATCCGGTCATGGAAACGGTGCGACCGGTGTCTCCGGCACCGGTCCTGCCTTGGGGTACATTCTAAATCATTTCTGGTTTATCCTATTGTTCATGTTATTTAGTGAAATCAACATGACACAAGCACTTGTCATCACAAGATCACTCTTCAATATCTTGGAATTACTTGCCGAATTTTGCCTATTTATCTAACACGTGGATTATATATATATATATATATATATATATATATATATATATATATATATATATTCGTACTGCTATCAGACATTACTGTTGGCATCATGCATAGCATCTTATGCATGGTGCACTGGCCAACAATGCAGAGATCGATATATTAGCACATATAGAACAGCATATAGAAATCTCCATCGTCAGGCTACAAGCTCATCCACGTCTCCATTGCCTCCAACATGGATAATACAACAAGTGATCTGATCGACTCTAGCTACATGCATGATGTTATACAAATGCAGAATGAAGATAGAGTATGTCTTAGCTAGTCGTAGGGCAACGTACGTACAGATTTAATTAAGTAATAAAGGTAATTAAGAGACAAGTTGAAGTAGATGCGTGTTGTCCTTTGTATTGCGTTAACGTTAACAATGCCGTGGCACGATCGAGAGAGGATTACAGTACAGATGTTGCTGAAGAATGCAAACGAACAGCATGTGTGTACGTGTGATCTGATGGATATGATCGATCGACTGATATGCATGTGCTGTTATTGTAAAATTATTGGTCAAAGCAGCGAATCCCCGGGCATCTGGGCAGCAATATGCAAGCTTCTCTTCATCACAATGCAAGAGATGAGAGAATCCATCTCATCCAGGGAAAGGTCAGCACACGCAGAGAGCGAGATAGCAATGGCGATCCATACATGGAGTTATTAGTCATGGAGCATATATATATATTCCCGGTTTGGATTTGGTCGGGTCATCCAGGGAACTCATCTCATCGAATGGAACGCATGCGCGACAAGTGTTGGTTGGTTGGTTAGGCAAGGCCGCCAGCCACCCAATGCATCAAAAAAGCGGTGAGGTGGCGATGCCTCAACTGGAAATCGATCATGCTGGCTGTTTCTGCATGAAACATCGTCTTTATTTCTTTGGCACATCATATCATCCATCTCAATCCCTTGCCTGTTCACCACGTATGTACACCATCTTGAAGATGTTATTGTTGTTGTTGGCTTCCTTAATTAGCTTGCACAATACACAGCAGCAGTAGTAGTTAGTAGCATTAGCTAGGCATGCAGTAGCCTGATGCTATATATAGCTAGCTAGGCTGCCCGAACTTAGCACCAGCATACTCCCCCCATACTCAAGAAAATCGTTTTGGATAATAACACGACCTCCAAAATTAAACTTTGACTTCTTATGTTTATAAAAATATTTACCGTAAGGTGATATATTTATATTTTTATGAAAGTTACTCATGATATATATCAATGATTGACCCCAACCTTATCCAAAACAACTTTCTTTTTTAATATAGAGGGAGTACAGTTGTCTTGCAGCTGATTTTTTAATTGATGTTCACTAGCTAGTATTGCATTATTGATCAATGCAGACTAGCTCTGTCCACGAACAATGCAACTTAATATAAACCCATTATGAGAACGAACTAACGAACGAACGAACCTGTGTGTTGCAAGCAAGCTGCTAAGTGACCTAGCTAGCTAGCTAGCTTTGGGTCCTGGCCATTCTTTCCCACGAAATTATTGATTGTGTTGTTGTGGATGATAAGTACGCATGTCACCTTTTCTCCCTCATCTTACAAAGAAAGACGAGCATATTTGACTCATCTCCATGGAGCATGGCAAACGCGACAGGTGTCCCCAAGACAGATGCCAAAGCTGTGCAGCTACCTAAGCTAGTGTACGGCGGAAAAGCTAAGGTTTATTTGGTTCTCTTCTTGCAATGATATGATGCCGTCGTCCTCTGATCGATCGAAATAAAACTAGCTAGCTAGCTATATATACCTAGACTGTGATGTTGGTGGTAGCCATGCGATGCCTTTGCGATCGGCGAAGAATATGCATCATGATCAGCATACACGTATATGTACGTGTCCTCAAACCTGCTCATGGAACAATCACAATGAAAGTGCTGGGCAAAGCATGCATTCCTTTTCTCTTCAGATGTCATAGACTAAAGCGCTTCTAATTAGTGCTGAATGCGTGCTAGCTTTCGGTGACCACCGTCTTTTAATTTAGAGTAAAATGCACCAGAGTTCCATCAATTTGTAGGAGAGTGTCACTTAGATTCATCAACTTCAAAATTACTTTTCTGTGTCCATAAACTTGTAATTTGTGTCACTTGGGTCCACAAACTCTGAAAGTTCATTTGTAGGTCCATAAACTTGTAATTTGTGTCACCTAAGTTCATACACCTCCACCTAGCTTTCGTGCACTGATATCGCACCAACATGAATTTACACGGTTCCCACACATTGCTGGAGTTTCGTCAAAATGGTAAAATTTGAGCCCAATTCCAAATCAAGTGCATAGGGAGGGGAGAGGGAGGATGAAAGATTTATTTTAGAGGTCATTGACATGTATTGGGATTCAAAGGGGGCTTCCGGCCTGCATTGGTGAGTTCTGGAGCTTAGATCCAGATATAACCCCGTAATATGGGTGGGGAGTAGGAGTTGATTGCTTTGGAAAGATAGAGGAGGTTATAGAGGGACTCAACACAATGTGTACCATGGTAGGGGATATTATATCCTTCGTGACGTGGGTGGCCGGATATGATGGTGCAAGGTGTTATGGCGAAAAATCTTGTGGTGATGTTAGACTTGGGTCAACCTAGAGTGGTTCTCGATGAGGGGTTGAAAGATATTCATGACAGTTATATCAAGGCGACCTTTAGGGTCTATAGCCACACGATTGCTCATGGATGAAGTTCATGAACCTAAAAATGCACTTTCGGAGTTTATGGATCTAAGTGACAGAAATTACAAGTTTTATAGACCTAAAAATGCACTTTCATAGTTTATGGACCTAAGTGACACGAATTACAACTTAATGGACCTAAAATGCACTTTTGGAGTTCGTGGACCTAAACGGCACACCCTTACAAGTTGGTGGACCTCTGGCGCATTTTACTCTTTAATTTACTTACTTGTAACGAGAAATATCTAATTACTCATTGGTTATATATTCATTAGGAGATATATTATGCAGTGTCATATCCCGCGTGCTATTCTACACCATAGGCGGAGTAGCAGCACCAACTAATTACTGAACAAATTTTCTATAATAATAACTATTGTGCACTGATTACTGAATGTGGTTTAGTAATTCGGCAACTTGGTTCAGTAATTTCTGATCAATTTCGATTAGTAATTTGACTCCTTTAGAATAAACGCTATACCTAATGTGTAGAATAGTATTACCGGTGCCATATATATTATTTGACCCATTTATATTATTTTTACCTGCAAATTGATCGATCCATCTTCAAGTGGATTGGAAACTCATATGCTGCAAACTGCATGCGAACGACCTATCTACATATATAGCTAGGATGATGAAAGTGTGTGTTGTTCATGGCGTTGTTGTGGATATACTCTCTCTCACACAAAATCTCGTTTTGATTGTGTTGTTGTGGATGATGAGTACGCATGTCACCTTTTCTCCCTCATCTTACAAAGAAGACAAGAGCATATTTGACTCATCTTCCATGGAGCATGGCAAAACGCGACAGGTGTCCCCAAGACAGATGTCAAAGCTTGTGCAGCTACCTAAGCTAGTGTACGGCGGAAAAGCTAAGGTTTATTTGGTTCTCTTCTTGCAATGATATGATGCCGTCGTCCTCTGATCGATCGACGAAATAAAGCTAGCTAGCTATTAGCTATATATACCAGCTGGACTGTGATGTTGGGGGTAGCCGTGCGATGCCTTTGCAGAATATGCATCATGATCAGCATACACGTACATATACGTGTCCTCAAACCTGCTCATAGAACATCACAATGAAAGTGCTGGGCAAAGCATGCATCCTTTTCTCTTCAGATGTCATAGACTAAAGCGCTTCTAATTAGTCCTGAATGCATGCTAGCTTTCGGTAACCACCGTCTTTTAATTTACTTGCTTGTAACGACAAATATATATGTAATTACTCATTGTATGGATATCAGTATATATGCAATTAATTATGCAGTGCCATCTATATTTGACCCGTTTATATTAATTACCCGCAATTGACCGATCTATCTTCAAGTGGATGGAAATTCTTCAGCATGTTCGAATGGCTGTTTTTGGCTGGGCGATTCACTGTAGTAACTGGTTCTGAGAGAGGCCCTCGCACTGCAGCGGCTAATACTGCAGGCAGATGGTACTGTAGCAACTGTTTCTTGTAGAGGCTTAAGAAAACACGGTGAGGCATAATATGGCAGCACTGTAGCTACTGTATACTGTATTGTTGCTGTAGCATGCGAGCCATCTTAAGCCATCCGAACAGGCTGCATATGCAAACTGTATGTGAGCGACCTATCTATATATATAGCTAGATATGAAGTGTTTGTTGTTCAGGGAGTTAGTTACTACCATCAGCAAACACCAACATACAAACCAACCTTCTTATTCCTTGGCGATATATATATACAGTGGCGGAGCTTCACAAGGGCCCAAGGGGGCCCATGGCCCCCCTGGCTTTGCAAATTTTGCACTATATGAATAGTAATATTGACACTATTCATCACTGTAGCATAAGGGTGGCCCCCTCATTCTTCCGATTTCTTCAATCAAGCTCCGCCAGTGTGTATATTATATATATTATATATATATAGATATATATATATATATATATATATAATATATATATATATATATATATAGGAACACGAACAGCAAGTCTATACTAGTTTGGATTCCAAACGTCTAAAGCATCATCAAGTTGTGACTAGCTAGCTATCAGTGCGGCAGTGATCTTCTTAATTGGTGACCTATAGCTAGCTTGCTTTCTTCAGGCCGGCCAGTCACTGCAGGGCAGCTCATCGATCTAGCGTCTAATAAGTAGCTATCTATCTGCCAATTCACAAAGGATGGACTTGTTGCGTGTTGTGTCTTTTGCTGCAGATGCACAGCATGCCACACCTGTCTATAGTAGGCATGTACCATATATACAGCTCTACCAGATTAGCCAAATCACGGTGATGTGATCATATATATTACTGGGCTACAAATTAAATCACTACTTGATTATTATATTGGTGACTCCTCTTAGATATTTTTACATTCGTGTGTCTGTCTGGTCAAGATGGTAGAAATTACGTGCTGCTCAGATCGACAAGACAAGCTGGGTTTGAATCCATAACAAACAGACAGATTCTCCTCGATCGATCGGTTGTCCTCCTTGGCAATTTGGCATGCATTTCTCATGCTCTGCCCATGACGGCAAAACATCTGAGAGGTAGTTAGTTAGTTGTTCTTCCGAGCACAAGTTGATCGACCCATCTCTTTCAGCCAAACGCTATCTGTCGACGCCGCTGCATCACATCAGCCATAGGCAGCACGGCAAGCGTGATGTGGCCGGCGACAGCACCATGCTTCAGTCTATGTGAGATGCATCAGCTCCCACCTTCCAGGTTCAGTGTCGCCGGATGCTAGCTAGCTGATGATCCAACACCCCCAGAATGAGCAATTACCATGGGCGCCAGGCAAGGTGTCTTGTCGCAAGCCTCTGTTTCGAACAGCACAAGCAACGGTTCATGGCCGCCTGCTTGTTGCCATTCCAGATTGCCAGCAACAGAGCATACAGTTGCTTCCAATCAGTAGCAAAACACACCTCAGAGCCAAGGTGCTGACCTCTCCATGTATTCGTCACTTATGGCATTGGCTTCCAGTTTGAGATTATCGTTATGATTCGCAACCCAGCAATACAGACTGTGCATGCCTGGTCCATAAATACAAATACGGCTGTCCACATTTTCGACAACTCGGTCTCACATCTCAGATAAACCTCGCACAATTACAACACACTTCAACAGAATCAACAGATTAAACTAAGACCTAGCCTCCCATTCTCACCTTACAACTTTTCTTTTCACAACAGTTACAAACACAATGGCACACAGCTAGTTACACAACAACAGTCTTTAAGCTTTCGCCTCAAAAAAAGCCGCCAACTACCTACATATCTACTTTCCCAAGCCGCAACAGTCATCTCCAGAAACCTTGCCTCATTCCGTACGGTGGCCTCTGAACCAGCCTATTATCGATATGCTGCATCTGCTGAGCACCAATGCTACCATACGGGTGAAGCCCATTGAGCACGGGATGGTGGGCTGCTGGAGGAGGAGGGCGAAACATAGCCTGTCCTTGATGCTGCATCTGAATCCATGATACAAATGAAGGAAATCACCCTGCGGTTGACCTACCAATCCCAGATGAGGGTGCTGATAAGCTGAATGCAAATGCGGTGGTGGCAACCCATAACCAAAGCAGGAGGGGTGATCGGATGCTGAGGTATATGTGCAAACTGATTAATAATTGGCTGGGTGAGTACTGGTCGATGCATTCTTTGAGGAGGGATAACACTAGGAGGTCGTGAACCAGAAGTGTATACAGTAACCTTTGCTTTCTTTTGTTGCTCTTGACTGCTTCCTGAGTCACGTCCCACGTTGCTGCTCTTCTTCTTAGCATCTTTCTGGCCAGGAGAAATGGCCGGCTTATCCTGACCAAGGGGCTTCTTCCTATCATCTTTCTGGCAAGGAGAAATGGCCGGCTTATCCTGACCAAAGGGCTTGTTCTTCTT